>NW_009190428.1:228-11212 GCF_000690835.1 Fulmarus glacialis
CTTCTCCGAGGCGAGGGGAACATATGTCCCGCAGTCGCTATACATCACGCAGGTTGGGAGCGGCGCGCGGGACTGCAGCTGTGCGCGCAGGAATACTCAAACGTGAGCGCGACCCACAAACACTTGGCAATCGTTCAGAAAAGGAGCTTAATCTGTTCTCATCTAAGCCCATTTTTCTCTTGCCTGCAATGTCCCCACGATGTTGTGTTTGATACTGGATCACGGCGTAGCGTGAAGATGTCAAAAAAAAAATATATCCAGGTTGTCAGCAAAAAAAAAGGCCCTTTCCTGAGGTATTTTTCCCTGATCAGTGTTTTCAGAGGCTTTCGCGTTACAGACTTTAAGGCCGTTTTCCTTTAATCTGAATTAACGTTCTATTAGTAAAATGTAACACTCTGTCATACTCTAATCTCACCTGTTTCTGTAACAAAGGAAAAATAAAACATCTTTTTGTAGATGTGTTTCCTACCTATTAGGTCTGAAACAAATATTTAAGTGAAATTCACATGATTCTCATTTGAAAAGCAAAACTTCAGGTTTGCAATGGAAACGTTTGTTTTTTCCAGGAGGGGTAGTATCGTACCCATATGGATATTACTTTGTCATAGTATGTGCATAGTTTTTCCCTACCCAGCTTTAATTCTTTGTCTAGTTATTCAGATTTTGGAGGCAGGATTCACTAGTCGGTGACTTATTTTACAAATTGCTAGAAAGAAGACAGGATTGTGTGTAACAACGGGAAAAGCAAAAACATTGCAATTGATAAAAAATACAGCTGCATGGCTCAATGTGAAAATGGATTTTGCTCTGTTGCTTCTTTTTTTCTTCTGTGATTGTTTTTAGCTCAAACTCTAACTTCAACTGGCAAATTCAATATGTTATTAGCTTTGTTTATTATAAAACAAATAGACTGCAAACTGCATGGGTCTGTGGGGCTGGAGTGGTTCGTATAGTGTATGCCAGAATGCAAGGATGTGCCTGCAGGATGTATACTGATGAGCCTAAGGATTTGCGACGTCTTGCGTCCTGCCTGCTGTCCTGCTTGCACCCAAAGATATCCCGCTTCCAGCATACAGAACACATATGCACCTTACACCCCTAGCTAAAGACTGGAGAGGAATTTGACAAATGTAACACTTGGCTTTTAAGCTCATCATTTCTTAGTGGTAGATATTAACTTTGATGCCTAATAATTCATTGCGTTTCTAAGATCCGATTTGGAGCAAATGCGAGCTCCAAAGGCTGTGTAATCGATGGCATTGTGGTTTGTAAACGTTTTATCTCTCTCTTTGTTGCAGGCCATTAGCAGTGTGACATGTAGGCTGAACAGTAATAAATGCCCATTGTTCCTTTTACAAGCATCTTAGAATAACTACATATATATTTTTATCTCAGTTTTCCTCCCCGGAGTGCTCGGTGGGGTCCCCTTAGTGCACAAGCCCACCTCTTTTATACCTTGTAAGAATGTCTGTGTCCCATAGGGGACAAAGGAGGGGGCTTTGCTCTGGTTTGGGTTATTTGTTTGTGGTTTTTTTCTTTAAGAGAGTGAAGAGTCTGTGACAGTTGCGGTGAAAATTTTTGAGATGTGTTTTTCAAAGAAAATTAATCTTTGCTGTAGAAAAAGGCTGTTTATAGCATAGCACTTGGGTTGAATTTGTTGATCGTGAGCTACGCAGCATTAATTAGGAGCGCGCTTCGCACACAAGGCTTCCGTGGGCACCCCAGCAGCAGGGGCACCGACTCCTGGGTGGGAGCCTCCGCGGGGCCAGCGAGCCCTGCAAAGCTTGCCCTGGCTGCTCTCCCGGGCGGGGGGCCTCGGGCGCGATGCCGAGGGTCATCCAGACCCCAGCGGCTCCCCGCTAGGTCAGGAGCAGTGAACAGTCGTTAGAAAGTGCAACTGGTGGCAAAGAGAAGTGTTCAGTCGCTAACGAAACCAGACGTGCAGCCTTTAAGCCTGGTACATATGTTTCCTTCTAATATAATAATACAAGTTTGGGATTTTTTTTCTGTAGAAACCTCTGCACCTTTTTATAGAGAAAAATGTTTGGATGAAAAAACAAAAACAACATAGGGTATGTGTATGTTTTATGCTCCTAAAGTGAATCTTGTTTAATCTAAAATAGTTTGCAAACGCTGTCTTATATACGTTTGGTTTTTTTAAGTCAAATGAAATCTAGTAGGCTGGGTATAGGAATTTATACAGCTGATGGCTCTAAGTCTTTCAGACTACCCGACATATGGATAAACCGTGCACAGATTTAGCAGGTCTGTCTTTATGTTAAAACGTATACGTGATAAAAATATATGACTGAAGAGAATTTCTGTGGTTAGCGCGGTTTCATTCTGAAATGCTGCAAGACATTCAATAAAATTACGTTTCTTTTCAGAGGGTATTCACAATGAATCGATAACCCTTTTTTCCCGAGAGTTTTTGCATCTATTTCTCTGCCATTATGCAATAGACTTGCAACCATTTTTGCCGGTGCAGGTGTTGTTTATTAAAAGGAGCATAGTCATTGCAGGTGTATATTAGACATGAGCTGAACATAAAGATATTAGCAAAAAGCGCCTTCTGACTGGCATTTTTATATCCTTACGTCTCTGCGAGGTCTGTGAAGGCAGATGCTAGGCTGCACACCAAGAAAGGGCTTCAGCCCCAATCAGTCAGAGCCCATTTGTCCATCCCTCATCAGCGATTCTCATTTAGCCTCTCTGGGAAAAAGAGGAATATAGTTTTCTAGAATCAAAAGTTATCTTTAAATGTTTTTAGAAGTATAGTCAAGGAGTAAGGATGTTTTAATTTCTGATTTTCCAGCTCATGGGTCATATTTGACCAACTGCTTTCAGCAGAAGACATGCCACTTTGTTGAGCTATTTAGGAATCAAAAAGACTGTCTTAATTTAAAACAAGGAGCCTTTGTTTTAGTTGGTGACTGCCTTGTGAAATTTTTCAGTTCTCAGCGGGTTAACCAGGGAACAGGGGCAGAGTCATAATTGGCCTATTTAGAGTATTTTGCATGTGAATAGT
Source organism: Fulmarus glacialis (assembly GCF_000690835.1). Lineage (NCBI taxonomy): Eukaryota > Metazoa > Chordata > Aves > Procellariiformes > Procellariidae > Fulmarus > Fulmarus glacialis. The sequence continues at coordinate 3,257 of NW_009190428.1, forward strand.
GTGTTAGTGAAGCATTACTAAGTCTGTTGTGAGTGACATGGTGATTAGAATTTAGATTAGGGAAAACACATTCTGTACTTTATCAAGTACAGTAATTAGTTCAGTCAGTAAAAGTTGATTACAAGTAACGATAAAGTTAGATTTTTGGTACTTAATTTTAAAATTTCTTTATTAAATGGTAAATTTGTTCTTAATATAAATGGTAGTATCTACACCTGTTTTATTGCGTATCAGAATAATTAAAAGAACAATGTGTTCAATGCAGAGTATAATCAGGGGATTTATATATTATGGGTAAGTTTCAACGTAGTTTATAGCAAATAGAACATTACTCAGGAAATTGTTCTTCTGTCATAGTTTCTTAAAGATCTCTAATTTTTCTTATAGCGTGGGTCAGATAATGTTTTCTGCTGTTGTATGAAAACCATAGTCCTTTCATAGCTGAGAAAATGTTGCGTTTGCTAGGATGCATCTTGTTAGTTAATGGTACAGGCATAAAATGGATATATTGAAAGTCCTTTGCTGCTGCTACTGCTGCTGCTATACAATAGCGTTAATTGTTTTGGGTTTTCTGAGGTGCTGCTTTTTTTCTGATCGCATTGCAAAAAATATTAATAATGGATAATTTTATTTTCACATTTTAATCACATATTATGTACAGCCTGCTGTGCAGATTTTTATATTGCAAAATCTGATATATTTCATTCACAGATATTAATTTTTCCTTGCACGGGTATAGACAATGAAGCTGTTTCATGCACACTGAACCAAGCGCTCTATCAACAGCAGGATTTTTTTTTAAAGTTTTATTATTGTTAAATCCGTGCACTTAACTATCTTGTTTGCAGTGAAGAAACTAAATTACCTTCAAATATATTAACAGAGCTCCAAAAATTTTTCAAACACTGATTGCATTTGAATAACTAGGCAATAAGTCTCCTTTAAATGTAAATAATCGTATTTTAAATTAATTACTTCGTGTTTTCCTAGTAAAGGAAAAGATGCTCAATTGGAAATTTTTGTAATGTCTCCTTTAAAATTTTGGCAGGTTCTTGTTTCCATGTTTCAGTTGCTTGTGAAGGTTTCTTTGCTGTGTTATTTTTAGGAATGAGAAATAGCTAATGATGAGGAAAGTCAGCTTTAACATGCACGCGCACACACGTATATATTTTTAATCTTTTAGCAAAGTCTCCTTGGAGGTGACATGGATATTGGCAACCCAGGAGCGCTCTCCCCCACTAAGCCTGGCTCCCAGTACTATCAGTATTCTAGCAATAACCCCCGGCGGAGGCCTCTCCACAGCACCTCTATGGGTGAGTGACTTTGTGTTCAACCTTTTTTTTTCCATTTCAACAAATAATCGGAGTTTCGTCCTGTTTAGCGATACTTTGAAATAAATACAATAAGTGGCAGAGCGTACGCGTATGCCGCCAGGACTCTCGGAGGGGTTTGTTTAACATTAGCTGATTGCTCCTCTTTGTCGAGCATGCAAGGAGCCTTGAAAAATCGCTTTTTCAAAGCACATCCGTGTAAGGCGAAAACAAAGGCCCTAACACTCGAGATCAAAATATGAACAATTTTCCAGCATTTTACTGTCAGACTTAAGAGCAGTGGCATCCACTCGGTGTTACCAAAACTGCTGCAAGCCTGGCGTGAGACGGCGGGCAGGGCGAGTAGCAGCTGGGTCTGTGGAAAATCTCGGTGCAAAAAAAAAAAAAAAGCCTGTCTTATGAAGACACCGTTTTGTCTTTTTTCAGAAGTACAAACAAAGAAAGTTCGAAAAGTTCCTCCAGGTTTGCCATCCTCAGTAAGTACCGCTCGTCTGCTCGCTTGCTTGTGATCGCGGTGGCTTTGTTCAGTTGCAGGCAGATAGAAACGAGCCCGGGCTCGCAGAGTGCTGGGCGCTAAGGGCTGAGGACAAGGTAAGGAGAGTTAAAAAATCTCGTCGCTTGTCCCGACTTGGAAGTGATTAATGGCACGGTGGGGACGAGTGTGTGCTGCTCATGTGGATTTTCAGCGGCGGACGCTAAAGAGCTGCCGCGGGCACGGGCAGTGCGTACCTGCGCGGGGCGAGCATACCTTCCACGTGCCGGGTAGCTTCTTTGTCGGGCTGATGATGATTTATGGATTTGCATGTTCAAAGAGAAGCGCGGAGAGGATTTGTGAGAAATTTCCGTGGGTCTCAGCCCGGGATGCGGGGCGCACATCCTCATTTCCACGTGAGGTCTCCGAGCTACGGTACCTGCAGCAGGAGCTGGCGGGGGGCGAGCCCAGGTGTCAACCACTGGGATCCAGCTGCTGCCAGAGGCATTGTGGGTTGCTCAAGCAATAACGCCAGAGCTGGTGATTACCCGGGGTTTTCCCCGATGTCTGAAAGAATGTCCCTGATACCTCTTTGTAAGGAGGGTTACAGATGCCATCCAGCATCGCATTTTTCAGTGTTTATCGTGAAATCTGTGCATCGTGCAGTCAGAAGTTGGTGCTTCTCTTTGGTTCGGTGAAGTCCTTTGTTTCGTGATCCAAATAATTATTCTGTTAGTTTTCACTTTCTCGTCATTGTGTAAAATGTTTGGGGTTTTTTTTCCTGAAAAAGCTGCGCCAAGGTACATTACATCTTTTGAGAGCATTTACTTTTAAATCCATTAACATATATGTAAAATAGCAGTTTTAAAAGAAATCATGTGACATTTCAGTAAACACAGCATGAAGAGTAGTATGGCTAAAGAGTGCATTTTATTCTAGTATTTTTGTTTGAATTTTTTCTCCACCATTACTTTAAAAATACATAATACATATTTTTGTATCAATATCTGCAAACAGAAACCAAACCACTCAAGAGGGGTTCTCTTTCATACCTGATAACTCTATTTGTTTTATCTCTAAATCTGGTTATTAGGAGGAGCTGAGTGGCAATCAATCTTGCAGAATATATAACAAATTGGCATGTTAATCTCAGATGGGTTTTATGTTTTTACCATAAATCCAAGTAAATTTGCAGTTTGCAAACTAGCATACTTTTAAAGCTTCAGTTATTGTAGTGACTGTGCTAAACAGTAGTTTCATTACTGGTCACTTTATAAATAACAAAATTTTAATCTGAAAGAGAAAAACACATACGAACATCCTAATTTAATCACACGGATTATTGTAATCTTTAGAATATTAAGCAAGTACAAACGTAAATCTTTTTTGTAAGTTGTTGAATTTTCAAATGCAAGTTTCCAGTACAGTATTAATACTATTTTTTTTTAATTAAAAATAAGTTCCCACACGTGTATTTTAAATTTATTTCACTAGGTGTTTTTTGGTTTTGGTTTTTATTGGACTCCTTTACAGCAATGGCTAATATCCTCCCCAGAGGTTTTTATGAGCACTGTTATGCTTGAAGTTAGAGGTGGGTTTAATTTAGATGGAACTTTAGCTTTTAATAGTTTTTCTGACAACTTCCCATGATCTGTCTCTCCCAGCCCCTTACAGGTGGAGGCAAGGCTGTACGTAGTAGGGTGGCACTGAGCGGAGCCGAGCGTGCCGTGGCACCGCAGAGCCGCCGGCATGCTGCGAGGCACCGCGCGGAGGATGCAGCGCCCTGTTCTGCATGCTCCTGGCACCAGCCGGCAGCGAGTTCGGCAGTTACCGTGGTAGCTCAGGAATTCTGCTGGGTTTTTGTTTAGTCATTCGCAGGGCAAAAAAACCCCACCCCAAACCTGCGTTTTTTACGATTTAAAATACTGCTCTGTAGGCAGGTGACCATCTCAGGACATTTCCAGGGATGCTTTTGTATCCGTGTTATGAAAGACACTTCCAGTAAAATGGTACCTGCTGTCTGCCCTCACTGTGCGGGGAAGAGTGGCAATGTTTCTGTTGGAAATGTCAACGTGCAGGGATTTATAGCTGCTGCAAAAGTTTTTTATGGATTGATTCTTGCTTCGAAAGAATGAAAGGCAATTTATGTTTGTCGCAGATTAGTCTCAAATGTGTGCTTCCTTCAATTTTTTGTGAATACGGTTGTTGTACAGAACAGAGATACTTCTACAGCTCAATACTCTCAACTCTTTTAACAGTATTTTTATTTTTAAGCCGAATTATCTCAAAATAGGATATGCAGTTTAAATACTTCAAATTATTTTAATGAGCTGTACAATTTATTAGAAAATAAAATATAAAAAGGTATTCCTGAATAGTTTAATCACCCATAGCTCTGTATTCTGAGAATAAATTAAAATACAAGTCCAGTAATGTTGAATACAAGAATAGTATGGTTCTGAAGGAAATACAGCCTTTTTTAAGTGAACATACAGATAGGCATTTGGGTCTTGTTGTCTTCATATATCATGACTCATACATTTAATTTGAAATGATGCTGCTTTAGAAAAGGCACCTGTGTGTCTCAAACAGAACAAATATCTTATAAAAGGTCAGATTATATTTAGGTTATAGATTGTGTCACACTAAACTGCCAGGATTTATGATGCTGAATGAAGTATATGCATTTATAAATTGACTAACTAGATTATAATATACTTAGTTGATAGGGTGGAAATATTGCTGTATGTCTTTTAAAATATGTATATTAACTTGTTCTCAATGTGATTTATGCAGTGGATATGGAGATTAATGCAGCAGCGTTTGTGAAAGCAGTTATTGTTGATTAATTCATAAGTAGTCTTATAAAAATTTCAATGATAAATGGTAATAAATATGTTGTATCAGCTCCCCTTTATTATAAGAAATGGCTACGAGTTTGGAAAACAAAGTAAATTAAACTACGGAAACAATCAGGGTTTAAAAAATAATGAAGATTTGAACTAAATTTGGAGTCGAGAAGGCGAGACTCTTCCAGCTGTGCTCTGGGTCGGGGGGGGTGCATCCCAGGCCAGGCTGTGACAGTCCTGCCCGAGCTGGACCCCCGCGGCCGGTCTCAGCCGCAGCTCATCACAGCAGTTGTAAACTGGAGACAGGCCTGGAGCTGAGCTGGAACTGAAAGGTTGAACTCCAAAAGCTTGGTCTGAACGAAGACTTGAGTCGGGGGTGGCTGTGTCCCCTGCCAAAGCAGCCCATTCCTTGTGTGCCCCGGTGCCTTTCTGACCGCCGCGAGGACTCGGGGTGCTCTTCCGTGGGGTGTGTTAAGATTGGCTTTGCCCAGCATGCCCACAGTGTCCTTTGTGGTTTCAGGAGATCTCCCTAATTTCAGGTTTTGTAACCTGACCGTGTCTGCACACCCATAGCGTGATCTGCCTTTGCACGCAGCGGGACGGGGGGCTGGGTTCCCCCAACTCTGCCTGCTCCTTGGGCACACACAGTCTCTCCATGTCCTGGGCTCCTGCCCGTGAAATAACGCAACCTAACGTACTTCCTTGGACTTAACAGACTCTCTAGAGTCTCTTTGGGGCGAGGGGTTTTACTGGGACCACTTCATACTGGAGCTTTCCACCTTAAGCTCTGCTCTGACTCGAGCAGTGCGGTGAGGGTCAGGGTATTTTGGATTGAGCCAACTGAAGATGAGATATGGGCATGACTATATTGGCAAAAATGAGTTTTTTCTGTTAAAACTTGGTTTTCCTTGTTGAGGAAGGAAGGAAAGCTTACCAAGCTATGACGTGGTAACGTTTTGTACCCAGGCTGGCATGGTCAGTAGGCACCTACCCACAGACGAGGTTTGACCTGGGCATTTATATAGCACCAAACTCGGGGGCACGTCAGCGTTGCTTCGACCTGCAGGCCAGAGCTGCCTTTGCCGGGTAATGGTAACAGGTACTTTGTGAGAAGCTTTGCAGTCATTTGGTGCAATGTTCTGTACAAGTGTCGGATGCTGCTGTCACCTAGCATCATGCAATCCAGGTGGCTCCTCTGTACGATCACCTCCTCACCCTTAACTTCATCCTAAGACTTTGCTTTTTTAATCTTTAACCTGAAATCTTCATCCATTTTGGCTGCCGATGGTTTAATCACATTGACCTTTTACATTGAGTGTTTGCCAAGACATTTTCTGCCTTTCTTATCTTGACCAGTAAGACTCAGGAATGAGCCAGCTGCGCTGGTATGTATGGTTGGAAGTGTCTGTGAGGAATGGGGTATGGAATGGGAAGTCTTTGGGGGGGAAAAGTGAGCAAAGAGGGAAGGGCGTAGGTTGTAGAGGTCATGTTTGAGTGGTGTTTTTACAGGAACTTATATCATCCTGACTTCAGTAAGTCCACCACAGTGGCACTGCGGCAGGGAAGTGGTGTCCACCCAGGTGTTGATTTCCAACAGGTAGCGCCTGTAAACAAAGCAATATTTTGAGGATAAAAAAAAAGTTCAGAAATGAAGCCTTCATGGAGAGCTTATGTTGCTGATCATCTCCGGGCATGGTATGAGTGCTTCTTCGGCTTTCTTGGAGCAGGATTGCATGCTTCAGCAGAAGGAGGGGTTACTGGGACAGAAGCGGGAGCAGCTCAGAGGAACACAAGCGGTGACATTGCCTTTGAGCCTCCTGCATGGCCAAGGGTGCACCCATGAAGATGGGTGCTGTGCCCAGCAAAGGCTGCGTGCAGGGTTTCTGCATCTTACATTGCTCTTCTTTGTGGCCAAGCTTTCCAGTAGCGTGCCTGGATATAAGAAATTACTCAGCTCATGCATTTCCTCCATCGGAGTGCTTTTTCTTTTGGTATTATTATCATCTAGCAAACGTGCTATCAAGTACAGTCATTATGGCACAATATAATCATTTTCCATTTTTCTTTTCTGTGGACACTCCTTTCCTTTACAACTGCACCAAGGCCTCCTGCTCCCTTAGCTCCACGGGAAGAGTGGATGGTTGCAGTTGTTTGATCCCCGTTGATGGCAGACCCGGGAGCTGTAACCCCAACTGAAGTCCCACGTCCTGCTCTGCCCCTGGAGAGAGGTGTTCAGGCTCTCAACCCCTGCCGATAAATGCAACTTTCAGCCTGTCTCGAATGCCCGACCATGCGCCTTTCGTGCAGCCCCTTCCCAGGGAGGACCCACCACGCCGCGCTCTGCGGGCTGGTGCAGCTGGGTGCAGAGTCAGAGGCGCTGGGGGGGTTGTCCCCGTGTCCTAGTGCTGAGGGGTGTCAGCAGCGCCCACAGTTAAGCAGCCTTGTGGAAACAGCCTCTCCAGTCTGCCGCCTCTGCTGCAGGAGCATCTAAAGGAGCTCAGCGATGTAACGGTGTGGTCTGGAGTGAAGTCGCAGTTGTAAACCCCAGGTGTGGCTGCCATAGCTCCATCGCCACCGGCGCACAGCAGAGTTGATGCTGAGCTGGTTTTAGGACACTTCAAGGGTGGGGGGTTCGCGTTGCAGTAAGGTCCTGTCAGTATCTAGCGAAACGGGAGGATGGTGGCGGAGTTACTCCAGCTTGCACCCTGCCGCTAGTAAACCCTGAGCGGGCGAGGATGCAGTTCTTGTTTCACAACTGTACATCCAGCTGTACGGAGAAACGCCGGTTTCTCTGAATCCTGCGTGCCCGCCGCCGCGGGGGCAGCAGCAGGGCAATGCTTGGCAGCTCCGGGCTGTCCCACCATGACCCTGCCCCATGTTCACACCTCTCTCTTCACCAAGGTGGTTCACCCTGTGCTTGTTTTCTCATGTCTCCTTGAGCAGAGATGGAGTGTCCCCAAGCGTCCCTTGTCCCCAAAACTGGCTGCAGTGAAATGGAAAGAGAGCAAAAGCCGTGGCTGTAAAAAAGAGCAAAAGCCCTGGCGTGGCCATTCAGTGCGACAGAGACCATGGCTTCAGCCAGCGGTCACGGTCACGTCTTTCTGGTTTCCAAGGTTAATTTATGCTTAATAGAACCATCAGCTTTAAAATAAATAAAAGGCTTAAAAATGGAGGAAAGAGGAGGAGGTGATGGCTCCTCAGGTTGAACCATCTCCTTGGAAGCTGCAGCTGCAGGAGCCCTTGGGAAGACGGGCGACCTCCTGCTTGGGAAGGGGGCTTGGGGCTCAGCTCCCTCCTCTGCCCG
>NW_009190428.1:11277-12209 GCF_000690835.1 Fulmarus glacialis
CTCTGCCAGGGGCTTCATCTCCAGCCGTGGCACTTACTTCGCTCTTCATTCATCAAAGAGATGTGAGTGGGCTTGGGGTGAAGGAACCGGGTCTGGCAGTAGGAGCTGGGCTGCACCAAGAGCGGGATTGCAACCACGGCCGGGACTGGTGCCACACGTTATTCTGACTGTAGATAATGAGAGAGTTCTTGTGGGGAAGATGTTATAGCCAGAATAAAGAATGGGAGAAGTCAAATACACCTCAGTTGTGTTAAAAGAAAAGAACTGAAAAATTAATTGATTTTGTTGATGAATCGGCAGGTAAAATCTCCCAAGCCTCAGTTTTAATGGCAAGAGCCTCTTTCTTTCATCTTAATTTAAGGTGTCCCCTCTTAGACTGGAGACATCTATCTGCACTCGCCGTTGTGTGTATTTACAAGCGCATCAGCTCTGACCTTGCTGGCCGGACAGATAGGGAAATGAATGACTCGGTTGTACATCCTAAGGAAACACCTGCTTGGTTCCGAAAATCAAGAAAAGAGAAATACTACTGGGATGCCACCTGGAGTTTTTCCACAGCTTTATTCTGATTTCCATGGGAGAAGCCTTGATAATTTCGCTGGGAGGTGAGGAAGCGCTGCTTGTGCTTTTTGTGCAGACTTTGCAGACTTCCTACCTCAGGTGAAGAAATGCAACCGTATGAATTTCCCTTCAAACATCCAACTTAAATGGGAGTTTTCCAAAACAAATACAATGTCCCTGACTTTCCCTGTGCCACCTGCTGTATCGGAAAACCAGCCAGTCCTGGGATGCTGATGTCGTCGCTGCTGCCAGCGTCTTTGGGGACATTTCTCCCCACTGGACCTGTTGGGTGCTCTAGAGCTTCCTGGGGCTCAGCGGTGGGTTGTGGATTGTTATCTGCTGGAGACGTGCCAGAGCACTCCAGCAGCCAG
>NW_009190428.1:12237-16874 GCF_000690835.1 Fulmarus glacialis
ATCCTGGTCGGGGGGACCTTGAGGACCAGCGACATGGGGCGAAGCCTCCTTGGGACAGAACTGACCTTCTGGAGATACACGTCCAAGGACAGCAGGGTAAAATGGGGTGAAAACGCGGAGGGAGCTCACTGGGACCCTGCTGACAACTTGCGTCAAGTGAAAGGGAGCGAGGTAGGAGCTGGATTAAGGCGGGAGTAACAGGAACTAATACTGTAATTTTGAGGACCAGCGACATGGGGCGAAGCCTCCTTGGGACAGAACTGACCTTCTGGAGATACACGTCCAAGGACAGCAGGGTAAAATGGGGTGAAAACGCGGAGGGAGCTCACTGGGACCCTGCTGACAACTTGCGTCAAGTGAAAGGGAGCGAGGTAGGAGCTGGATTAAGGCGGGAGTAACAGGAACTAATACTGTAATTTTATCATAATATTTTAATATAATTCAATGACTTCTGAGGTCTGAGAGCCCACAGAGGTGAGACCAGACCTGTGTAATGCACTGCAACAGGCTTGCAGTAGGGTACTTGGCTTTCCCCTGCCTCGCAGCAGCCTGTCCGTTTTCCCCAAGTCATTTGTCCAAGTCACGCAGCGGCCGCGCGTCCCCGGGCGCTGCCCAGGGCTCCCACCGGCGACCGGGCTGTCGCGCTCCCCACGTTACCGGGTTGACAAGATCCCCTTCATCCGGCGGCCCCGGGGGAAGCAGCCTGGCTAGCATCCCTCCTCACCCTTCTGGCCAGCCATGTAAATCATACTGCGTTATGATTTGGGGTTTTTCCATATTAAAATTAGAACCTTGTTAAACTCCGCACTGCATTTTTTTTTAAGTTATAACAAAGCTCTGCTTTTTGCTTTAAAGTAAACAAATAAATTTGGAAATGCAGCTTTAGCACATAGCAAGTGAAGTCAAACCAAGGAAATGATAAAACCTACTGTACACCGGTGAGGTGATCAGTTAAAAGAGTGTCTGTTGCAAACCGCACCTGAAATCGCTCACCGAATCTGAAGGACTAAGAAGTCATTTCGCAGACAAAATGGTGTGGTGGTGGTGTTTTAAAACAGATTAAAATGTAGAGAAAACACGGATTAAAATGGCTTCGTTTTTAGTTTTTAATGAATTGTGTCAGGATATCTTCAACATGAAAAAGCAATTTGAAAGGGATGGTCCGATATGTGTATTTTTCTTAGGCCTTGGCCATACATTATAATTAAAGGTAAAACCTTTACTGCAAAACTCACGCTTCTGAATGTTTAACTATTTTGGACTCAAAAAAAAAAAATAAATCCAGTAGTGAATAGTTCTGGCCCATTCTTAGCAGCTGGTAACAGAGGTGTGGGATTAGTGGGGGTTTTTTGTTTAGCTTGAGCAGAGACTCCCTCTTCAGAGTACTGCAGGTAGTGCAGAAGGCACTTACTCTTCATGGACTGAAGGTTTTGGCCAACAAATCCAGATGATTTCCAAGTGCCTGCAAAAAGGGCAAAATGAGACACAGTAGATACTGGGCAGTATTTTTAAGGCAGTTCTTTTAAAATTGCTTTTTAGGCAGAGCAGTGTTTATTCCTCCAACGCAGTTAGGATGGTGCTGGCGCCCAAGGAGCAGACCCCGCTCCCGGGGAGTTTGGTTTGGTCTTTGGGATGAAACGTGTCCTGCATGCTTAAGCCTGATGTCTTTTTTCCCCTTTAAATTTGACACGCATTTTTCATTTAAACTTTTCACCAATCTATCTATTTGCATAGACTGAGCATCAGTATTGGAAGGTTCCCAGTAGAACAAAAGACAAACCTGTGATGTGCGTTTTTGCCAGCGGTGACCCTGCAGCTGGAGGAGCTGCTGCAGCCCTGGCCGCTGCGCCGGGGAGCCAGTCCTGCCTGCGCCCGCTGAGCCCCCCATCTCGGCTTCCCTTTTACTCCCTTCTGCAAGGATTGGTCAGAAAATGCATTTTATTCGGTAAATAAATGCAAAAATAAATGGCAATTTCATGTCCAGCCTTCAATCATTTTCTTTATATAGCTATGTAATTTGTAATTCTTTTCATTCTGGAATTAAGCTGAGTTTCACAAGTGTAAAACTTAGCACTTAATTTTTCTGTTTGAACTTGAGAATAATTGTGAGGAAAAGGCATTTAAAGATAAAAAAAATTCTCTATGCAGTATTTTGATTTTGTAGCTTTTCTTTAAATATTATGTGTAGATTGTATTCATTACAAGCAGCGCAGCGCCTTCAGATCTCTGATGAGCACAGTTCAGCATTTAAGATATAAGCATTTAAATCCTATCTTGTATCAGGCCTTTCCAACGTGGTTTTTGGAAAGGGTGGCTTCTGGGGCTGGGGATTTATTTATTTGATCTCATTTGCTTTATGTTTTTCTTCCATTTCAGAACAGATTGGACATGGGGTCGGGGTGGGGAGTGATAACAGTGTGCGGAGGGGAGAGCAGGACATTAATGAAGAAGTTATCTATGGAAGTTTTAAGATACTCCGTCAAGATTGATATGCTTGCGCTCTGACTGGAGTACATTTGTTAACAGAGTCTCTGTGTTTTATCACAGGAACATTAATTTTTGCTCTGAAGTATTTTTTGCCTTTACACTGAAGCGGTAAATGAGCAAAAAAATCAGCATAGCGAAAATATAGAAAAAAAATTGCATAAAGAGCTCCAGTAACTATTAACGTTGTTAAATGCATAGCAAAGCTCCCCTGACAGTTTCTTGGCACAAAACCTAGGAGGCCTACAATGGCTGGTTGTTTTTTTATTGTTATTTTATTTTCAATGGCATACAGCGCCTTTCGACAGGCCAAACAAGCGGTTAAAGTCAGCGCCTGAGCAGAGGGGACACCGCAGCGGCCCCAGCCCGGTTTTAGACCCATAGACGCGTGTTGCATTTTGCTTCCCAAAGCTTCGGCCCCACGGGCACCACCAGGAGAACAGGACGGGCTGCCCTGCCCTGCTTGCTCTCCCCACCCAGCTTCTGCTGGGCTGTGGTCACCCAGTCTCCTGCTGGAAATTCCTAGGAAGACCTCAAGAATCCCCTTTTCTCGGGTGCTGGGAGGGCTCCTTTCAGCCGTGCCGATGCTCTGAGGTGTTACAAGCTCACGTTTGTCGGCGCTGCATATTTAATGCGTACGGATGTAATGCACACGGGTTTAATCTCTGGCTCTGCAAAGGCGCCTGCAGGTGCCCTGGGTGGCTCCCGGGGGTCCGCAGCTGGCCACGGGGACGGGAGCCCTCCCGGACCCAGAGCCCACCCACGGTATTTGAGGGTGTGGATGGCTCAGCAATGGGCGTTTTACCGATGCCATCCTCGCTATGCCGTAAATAAGAAGAGGCTTAAAGGCTCCCTTATTTGCTGCTTTTCTAGCAAATAATAAAGACTTGAATATTTTAGGTGCCTCAAAGGCCCGTTCGTTGGTAGCCTTCGTGTGTTGCGGCATCGCCCAGCACTGCAGCCGAGACCCCCAGGCAGGGCAGCGCACGTCCCCGCTCCGGAGCGAGAGGGGCTTCGGTAACTTGGGTATTTGAAGCTAGATTTGCATATTACAGGTGATTTGACTGCGTTTCCAGATGAGAACATCTTTTCCCTGCCAAATGCAAGCCACAAAGTGACAAGGCAAAGTTAAATTCTTGGTCCCAGTCCAGCTTGGCGGGGCCGGGGCAGGTCCGGGGCCGGCAGCCCTCCCTTGTTGTCATTGCCACCTGGTGGAGCACAAAGGATATTGGTTTTCAGCAAACTCGCCTTTAATTTTGGCTCTTTTATTGCAACCACACTTTGGCAATAGTGTGCGAGAGTCCTTAACCAAAAAGATCCTCTCGTTTGCTCTGCAACACCTCATTTCTCCGCTCACAGTTCATTTATGATTCTGATGAGAGTGTTTTTTCAGGAAACACACATTTCACTTTTTGACCTAGGAGCATCTGTTAGAATTTTTTTTAATACTACTTTGGCATTCTGGAAGTGTTAATGTCTTTCATATCTGTTTAATGCTATTTAGGGATATTTATGATCACCTCTTGGTTACTTGGGGTAAAGTGTGTTGCAATTTTTTTCAAACAGACAGGAAAGCATTCATATGAGGAAACAGATTGCTTTAAACATGTGCTTCCTGTGACAGTAAAAAGAACAAATTAGATTTAACACTGTGTAATGAATGCATAAATGTGTACGTTTAAGCTTTCAAAAGCCTTACATTCGGTTCTGGCCTAAACAAAAATCAAGAGTCACCTATCAAGGCGCAACAAAGTAGATTTAAATATGTGCAACCACGCCTGTTCGTATTTTCAAAGCAGTTTTGCTGCAGTTTTCCATCCCGGTCTAGACTTTTTCCCCTTAAATTGGGTAAATTTGGTCTTTGGGTGCTCTTTCCTGATCCTAAAAGCGCTCTGCATCAGGAGTCACAGGAGGAGGAAGTGCTCGTACAACCGTATTGATTAAAACTGAAGAACAGTTCATGGCTTTTGTGACAAGAAAGGTCGCTCAGTGGTAGCAGTGCGTGCAGTCCCACCAGCAGATGAAGCTGCTCTCGCCAGGACCCGCGCCAGCCTGGAGGGTCCCCTCCGGGTCCCACCCCGCGGAAGGCTGCGCCGTGCAGCCCCGTGCCCGGGGGGACCTCCCGGCTCTGGCCCGGCACCCCGGGGCTGGGA
>NW_009190429.1:0-519 GCF_000690835.1 Fulmarus glacialis
CCACGCTGCCGCCTCGCCCGCGGCCGTCGGGGCCGGTCCATCTCTGACAGGAACGGGGCCGCACCCTCCAAATTATTTTTACTCTGGTGTAATGTCATTCAGCGCCTTCGCCGCCCCAGCCCCGCTCGGCCCCTGACGTTTTCCGACACCACCATCTAGTGGCAAAGCCAACAGGCTTGGGAAGTGTTTCCACCCCGCTTCGACCTCTTCCTCCAACTCTTACACCAAATTTACTATTCATTTTGCAACCCAGAGAGGACCCCAGGCTCAGGCTGCCATTCCTGCCTCTCCTGGGAAGCCAGCATGGACTACAAACCTCTCTCGCACCCCAGCTTTTGCAGGAGACGGGGTGAAGGGGGCAGACGCATCTCCCCGGGGAGCAGCTGGTGCAGCCATCGGGTGGCCCTCGGACACCCAGACCGCTCAGCGCTCTGGGAGCGGGCCCTGGCGTGCTCCAGGCAGATCCCGCTACAGATAAAAAATGCCACTGAAGAGGCTGGACATGGTTGTACCCGCCAG
>NW_009190429.1:611-2866 GCF_000690835.1 Fulmarus glacialis
CCCGACACCGCGCATCCCCAGCTTTGCTGGCAGTAGGTAGCCTACTGGCTCTTCTGTATAAAACACACTTGAATTTATGAAAGGAGGTTTGATGAACGTACATACCACACTGTACCCAGAAAATTAAGGTTAGGTTTCTGTTTTTATAGAATAGACATCTAGCAATCAGCACGTACATTAAAATTACTTTATTACTAAAATATTTTTACATTTAGTAAAGATAACCAACCTGCAAATACCATGCTTCTGCTCCTCCTGAAAAAGGAAGCGCATAGGTAGGTTGAAGACAACCAGCTAAGTAACTACGTTTGTCCTAGTAGCTTGTAAGTAGGCAGATGTGTTCACATTATCGTCATCCAAATATTTTCATCCAGTCTTGTTTGGGCTGCATTTAGAAACTGGGAGTTCTGTATAATTCAACAGCTGCATCAGTAACAGAGTTTTAGAAAAACCTATTTATAGAAATTTCTCCCCCCTGGTTTCCAATAAAACTATACAACAGGTCCAGGAACAACTGTTCACCAGCTATTACATTTAGATTTCCCATTTAAACAAGCAGGACAAAGTCCGTCCTGAGTTTTCTCCACTGTGAAGATACATTTCTCTTCTCACTTACTCAGAAGCGAAGCAGGAGCAAGTCCTCCAACACTGCAGGAATTCCAGCAGCATCACACCGAGGATGGGATTTGGGCCCCCCAGGTCCCAAAGGCCGGTCTTTTACTTGCATATACACAGGAGGATTGAGGCTGAGCACCCATGGGTCTCTTCATATCCTGCTCTTTTAAACTTTATGAAACCAACAGGTATTTAAAAAGAAAGAAACAAACCCAAAATGAAGCAAAAAGCCCCTTCAGCTGACTGTGCAGATCAGGTAACGTTAGCCAGATTTTGTCTAAAAATGTAAAGCAGCTGTTTGCTTTGTTGAAATTGTATTTAGACAGAACCAACTTTCAACTCCACAGCTCGGTGTCGAGATGCTGACCGTGAGAGATTACCACGGGCTCCTGCCCGGCGGTGGCATTGTCAAAACAGGGATTCTACCCTCCAAGTACATGAACGTGTGAAATGGAAGATCACAGTAAAAGTCAGACCTTGATACAGTATTAAACCAAATTTGTACATACAAAAATAATTGTACAGAGGAAGTATTTTCAGCAGAATACAATCTTTAAACATTCAAAAGAATATACAAAACTAATTAAAAGTAGCCTTTTGTACTTTAGGGTGCGATATGATTAAATACATCCAACAAGGAGGGTGCGTGAAGACATCGCATCAGCTAACGACATACTGGTGGTATTTGTTATAAAAAAATACTTGATCTACCAGAATGGAAGAGGAATTCACAAAAAATGGATAAAACCCAAAGCCTGGAAACCATAACAAAAACACAGAAACAAAATGAAAATGTACTAAAATTTAATCATTCATAAAAGCTGTAATTTAATCTGTGACAGTAAAACACAAGAAGCAATATTAGAGTTGGTTTAGTATATTATATATTTTTGCTTTTAAAGCCATAGAAATCAGTTATCCCAGTTTTTTTCCCTATAAAAGACCCATTTTTCCAAAGCATTATGCACAAACATTTTTAATTAGAATATAATGGCAGAATGAAAATAACGATATTCCGTAACTTTTAAATATAAAATGAAGTCAATGACTCAAAAGGTTATTTGTTGCAGTGAGTTCAAAGGGAAATTTCAGATAATATATATCTAGAGTTATAGATATAAAATATAACGGTGGAACATTTTTAGTTCTTGATGGGGAGAAATTATGATAAAAGGGTCAATATGAAATTTTAATCATAGTATAGCAATATCTAACATTTGAAATGCATCCATGCTCCTTTGTATAATCATACACTAGAGTCAATTATATTTATTTTCACATCTGTTAATTGCTATTGCAAAGGAGGAGTACTATTGTCTTAAATTTCCAAGAGATATACACAGCGCAATTTCTTTTTCCAGGGACTGTGTGCAAATCATTTTAAGATCTAAATTCTTCTCATAGTATATAAAAACAGGAGAAGCTTCTTCAGATATGTTATTAATTTCCATAAAGTTTTGAAGTCGGGAATGCTGGCACTTTCCATTTAGGCAACAGTTCTTCATTCCTGCAATCTAGAAAAAGTGAAAGAAGATGACGGGGGGATGTTTCTCATCCTAAAGACGAGATGAACGATCTCGAACAAAGGCCTGAAAGCTTCCCCAGAAAACTGCCCACACTCAGGCTTGTAAAAACACACA
>NW_009190429.1:2903-4040 GCF_000690835.1 Fulmarus glacialis
GGTTTGTTCCTATCATCCTCCGAGTTCGGAGGTACAGAAAGAAAAGAGACTTTGGAAACTATAACTCTAAGAAACAAGTTCTTGTTTTATCATGACTACAGCAGAGCAGTGACAGAGGAGCCGCCACCCTGTCTTTCTGCTGTGATAACGGTAGTGTCCTTCCAACTCATCTGCTTTACGAGACAGGCAGCATTCAAGTGGATTTTGAATTCAGCAATGGATGAACAATTTATGGAAGAGGGATTTAATCTTTTCTATTTCTGAGATGCTCTTAAAGTCTAATGATTTGGAGACCTCCCCGAGCCCTATTGCAGCTGTAACAAACAGGCAATGAATTGGGAAGAGATTTACAAAGAATGGAGGGGACACTGTGAAGTATTTCGATGATCTAGAACAGATTTGGGGGCGTGGGTAGAAGTGAACGTTATGAGAAGTCTCATCAGTAATTGGCGGAATGCAGGAACTCCATTAGCAGTTGCTGGTATTTCAGTGCTATGCTGCTGCCAACGCTGGGTTTTGCAGCGCAGGATCCCGGGCAGGAGGGCGAGGGCAGAGCCACACCGAGCCCAGCAGGGAGCATGTCCTCCCTCGGGCTGGGGAAGCCCGTCTCCAAGAAGTCATCCTGGCTGACGCCACACTAGCTAAATTCAGATATATCACCTGAGGAACAGGAAAAGCCACTTGAGATGTGCTCTTCATTTTCTTTTCCTAGAGCCATTGCTTCCCCACAACCCTAAGCTATTATTTTCTGGCATTCAAAGCTCAGGATAAGAGACTCATCAATCAACAAAGCACAAGTCACTAGAAGCCAGGTTAACTGCATAGCTCCATTTATCCTACTCAATCACACCTAGGCTACATAAATGGCCACCTACAGCATGAACTTCAGATCTGGGAGAAGGCAGGGAGCCACCTATTTTCAGGAATTCATCCCTGAAATCCTTCTATGACCAGGAGTTTGTCTTAAAAGCTGTAGGACAAGGGCACTTTGCTTTGCTAGCTACACTGCACCTATTTATGAAACTAAAGAACAGAATACAGAGCTTCTGATGGGTCACAGAAATCATCAGAAGTCGAAGGCTGTGCAGCCTAAGATCACGAAGGCAGCCAGCACAGCCAGAGCACTGCGGCGAGTTC
>NW_009190429.1:4053-8123 GCF_000690835.1 Fulmarus glacialis
CACGGCCGGGCTGCGTCTCTGCCCTGCCGCGCTCGCAGGCTGAATGTGCTTTGCGCTACAACCGCCATGCGGGACGATCTGCTTGCTTTCCAACCACTGCTTACTTCCTAGTACCGAGATGGGCCATTTACCCTGCACCTTCTCTGCCTCCGAAGGGTGCCATGCAGCACACTCCTGTGCTAAGAGGCTAACAGCTCACGGGACAGCCTAGGTGATATTGCTGTTCAAAACCTGAAGCTACAGAAATGCTCTTTTCTTTCAGGAGTGCGATAGAACAGCTGTAAGCACACAGAGTACCCTGCCAAGACACAGAGGAAGATCATTTATAGCTATGTCCAACCTTGGGATGGTTTTTTGGTTTTGGTTTGGTTGGTTGGTTGGTTTTGTTGGGTTTTTTTTTGGTGGGCAGCTTTTTATTTCTGAAAATTTCTATTTATTGAAATCCATGTCCCACCCAAACCAGTTTGCAATTGTCCCCATAGCACCTAAGACTGATACAGCAGCTGCAGCAATAACACAAGCTTCAGAGATGCTACCAAATTTCAGCAGATGATAAAAATGAAGCAAAATGGAGCCATGGCGGCTCAGAGCATGGTGTCACAAGACAGAGAGAGAACCTGCAAGGTTAACAAGGAAGTTCCTGCTCTGTCGCACTCATCAACCCAAGCAAAAGGAGAAAGGGAGAGAAGCAGGCATTTCTCTGCCAGGTCAGTCAGTACAACTGACTTTTTTAAAAAGTCCAACAAATGCAGCAGAATGGGAAGGAATTTTGTATTTGGGAACGAAGAGGAGCGGAGGGAAGGGGAGCGAGTCCCCTCTCTGTTGGGAGCAGCTCACAGTCCGATCGCCTGAGCTGTGGGTGTAATTCAGACACCTCTTACCTGGCTCAGAGCTGCTGCGCGATGGGAGTCTAAAGCAGCAGACATGATTTCTTTTTAGGCTTCTTCTTTTCCACTGGTGTTTTTCTATTTATCTGTCTGACCAGGTCATAAAAGATCTGAAAATGAAAAACACAAACTGAAAAATCAAAGCGATAAAACACTACGCAAGTGTCAAAAATTAGGCAGGTTGGCAAGCTGATACTCTTTCCTGGTGGCTGCAGTCTTATAAATTCAATTAAACTGCTTGCATTTACTTAAACACATTTCTCAAGCAAATGCTTATGGAACAAGAGAACACAGAGCTCACATCAGTGTGCAGAATATAAGCGAGCTGTAAACTCATATCCTGCAGCATACAGCTTTCTCCTTCAGGTTGCATATGACCAAAGGCTTCAGAAGGGTACGGCAATGAAATGGCCACAAATCCCTTGCTTTGGAAAAGTGGGAGAAAACTAGAAAATGACAAACGGGTTTTTAAAAGACAGGCATAATATCCTTAAGGATCATCTTCTCGCTGGGGCTCTCTGGGCTGATGAGTGCCTCTGCAGAACACTGCTACACCACCAGCAGCGTATTCTCACGGCATCCCTTTTCCTTGTCTGTCACCTTCAAAAGTGGTCTTCATTCACCCACTGCATAGGATGCACTGTTAATTTTCCTCTTTGCCAAACAGATTCAAGCTGTTAATCACTTCACCTTTTTGCCTGGTCTAATCTTTTGAGTTTATTAATAAAATTAGCAAGGAGAAGCAAAACATCTGCCCTGAACTCAAGACATTTCCAGAAGGGGACGATTACAGGGGCCTCTTTCAGCTTCAGAGATGAGTTTCTTGTGAACGCTTTTGCTGTGAGTTGTTTTCCCAGCAATACTCAACCCATTTATAGCAAAATGAGCTTTGCAAAAATGCTTGGAGCTGGGTCAGAGTATCAAGGAGAAATATTTAAACCTTCAGAAAGCTCCACTCTTGTCCTTGTTTACTTTTTTCCTTCCTGGAGTGGCTGACAGCTCACAAATTCTTGTTGATTCCAAGGAAATTCAGAAGACAAAGAAACAGTTTATAACAAATTGCAACAATTGGAATTTTAAGATTTTCCAGCTATTAGCTACATGAAAAAGCACTAGTGCACAGTTAAGTAGTTTCAAACGAAATTAACATGATGGTGGCTTTATCAAGATCTCATGTAAAATATTTTAAAATAGCATTTGAATTGCTCACGTTACTCCTTTACTAAGTTTATTGCTACAGTTTTCTACTGTCAGCCTCAGGCAAAAGCAGCAGTTCGTAATCTCCAGTGGACACAGCCAAGACGTTCACAAGTGTACAAAGAAAAAGTTCCTGTAGGAAACCAATTGGTAAGTGGCATCTTCTATGCTGATGCAAAACAGTTTTCAGTCTTCAAGCCTTTATAAACAAGAGCCAAGATGATTTGAAGGTGATTATGATGTGCAGGAGGAGTCTGAGTTTCTGAAGGCACATAGAAATTTATCACCCTTTAGCCCAGATTTTAAGAAAATTAGAAAGTCCAAAAGTAGCTAAAAACCAAAACCAAGACCTAGAATAATGCAAATGCTTCCCCAGTCCATGAGTCGGCAGGACAAACAACCAACCAGTACAATAAGTTGCTTGATTCATGGTGCTTCTTCTCTTTGATTTCCTTAGCTTTTATGCTTTTCATAACCAAACAATATAAACTGGCAGAAAACCAGAAAATTAAGGTCACAATAAAACCAGAAACTAATCTTCCAGTTAATAATTTTCTTCCCTATGATCTGAGTCTCACTGGAGGCAGTAGACAGGACAGGGAAATATGGAGACACAGGATTCACACGTTAAGGATGACTATATGTAAACCACAGGCGTGCATTCGCCCCAGGACAGTTCAGTCTTCTGCCCACTAGAGAATCCCCTTTCCTGCACAGCTCTCAGGAGAGCTTTAAGGCACCTTTGGCTAACGAGAGGTCAGTCTCTGCCACAACTGTGGAAATACAAATAAAACAGAATTTTTATACTCCATGGTGATCTGTTCAATAATTGAGCCACTAGTTTCTTCATTAACAGTCATAGTTTTACTACAGCTCAGACACACACACAAAAAAAATCCCTTCTGGCAGGAGTCTAGCTCAGCGAGCTGTATTTACCGGGTTAGATTGGTGCGCACTACAGCGAGGCTAAGCCCAACCACAGAAGCTGCAATTCGTTCAGCCTGGAGCTCCCTTCCCTTTCAACCGGGTAGACGCAGTGCTGCGCACATCCCACTAGCTGCCAAATTAACGCTGGGTCCAGTCCAAGATCCTACTGCTCCTGCTTATCACACAGCCTCCTAAACGGTCCCAGTTATCTCCTGGCACCAAACCAGCTACGCTCAATGGGGTCACCTTAGCTTTTGTGGCTGGAAACCTGGTCTCTGTCACAGTCAGATAATTCACAGCAGAGAATAAAAACTTAGTGCCTGATGTCAAGCAGAGATCCCTCAGCAGAGCTACACTACCTCAGGCAGCAGCAAAAGGCACACCGATTGCAAAGGTGTTTCTCATTTAGAGATGGGGAACTGCTTAGACAGATAAATGTTTGGACACCGTCTCAGTAAGTTAGTGGCTTACCAGTGGAGGACTACGATGGGATGTCTGCTTGAGCAGCCAGATATAACAGGAATGTGAAAAGCAAATACTTTCAAAAACAACAGCCAACACTATGCAACATGACATGTAATACATCGGGGCATAATCCACATTCTGAATAGCAACAGCAGTTATTGTGAAAAAAGTATACTTTCCAAATAAAGTTAAGCTAAGAGTCATCCAGTTAACTGGGCTTACTCAAGACCCTCTACTATTCATGTCCTCTGACAGGCTATAGAAAGCACTTACCTGGAGAAGTCACCCTCCCTTTACAGAGAAAAAGGAGCAGATCTCCTTAAAACAAACAGAAAGCAGTAGCTAAATACACTGCATTGCAAGCCTTTCTTAGGCTGAGATTTCAGAATCATCCTGAATCTTCCCGATTAAGAAACATATGAAGGACTGCATGCTGGTTTAATGGGGCATTCATGCTGAAGTAGGAAAGACAAGGGAACAGCTGATAGTTACCTCATTAACGTTGATTTTAGACTTTGCAGACGATTCTAGAAAGGCACAGTTACACCACTGTCTTGCTAAGTTTTGACCCTGTTCTTTGCCAACTACACGCTC
>NW_009190429.1:8154-27293 GCF_000690835.1 Fulmarus glacialis
TTATTGCCAACCAGAATCATCGGAACCTGGAGAGAAGACAAGCAAGAACAAGAGATACATCAGCAAGTTAACATACAACATGGACTGTAATGCTATGGCTTACAAAGGCACATGGCGGGGAGCAGGGAGAAGACAATATAGACAGTATGAAAAACAATAAACATCAGAAGTTCAGCAGAGCTCACAAACTAGACTGCAATTTAGATGCCTGCTGGGAAAGGGTTGAAGAAAGTCGATACTATAGACACCCTGGTTCACTAAGAATTAAACACATGGAGGACACCGTAAAACCAAGTGGTAGTATTTCAGCACCTTCTTAAGTTAGTAAAGATTTATTTTCTGGCCTCCACATCCAACACCTTTCTAGTCAAAAACTTAATTTACTACTGAAATGCATTTCAGGACTTCCATGTGGCACTAGGCTAAACTGCCTGCCAACTTAGCCTATTTTAGAAAACAGAACATACAGCATGTGTTTTAAGACATACATTATATGTTTCAGCCCCTTTGACCTGCCTTGTCAACCTGTTGTCAAGCCACACAACAATAAATGGAAGCACTTTGAAAAGCACTGCCCTGGACACAGAATAAAAAGGAATAGTCCTGTGCAGCTAAGTATTCCCACACAAGACCACCTTTCTCATCTCAATACAGTACCATACTACTGACATGTTCTGCATACACGCAGAAAAGAGGATGTTCACTACACAAAAGGCACAAACACTGGGCTCAGTATTTACTAGCTTAGAATAATTAGAATTTCTAACTAGTGACCACCTAGCAGCTAAGCTCCTGAAAGGACACCACTTCCAATAAATAACCTCATGCAATATTAAAACAAACATTTGATACATGTTCAAAAGATTCATCCTAGACCCATGACGCAAATACAGGCAAATCATTTGTTTAAGCCAATGATGAAAGGGCATCTGCCCCTCTCCTTAAGCTGTTGGCTTTCTAAAGTGTCTGGGTGAGTCACCTTCTCGCTCCTTCATGAGAAAGAAAGTGCCTTGGGGAAACCGTGTTCCTTGTGACATTTCCTACAGAAAAACAGAGACATTTAATACTGTAGGAAAACGACCTTGGCTGTAGTAAATGCTTATTACAGTGTGTTTGCATTAGGCTGCACAGAAAGGAGGGGTCCCTTGGCTTGCCCAGCCCTCCCACAAACGGCACAAGGGGCAACAGAAAGGACAGGGTCTCTTGCTCAGCTGTAGTTTCTCACCGGGGCTGCGATTGTATTTGCTTGGTGCAGTGCGGAGAGCCAAGTGCAGTCTGCACTCATTAAGTTATAAATCCATTTGTCTCAGAAAGTATCAGAGTACGCGTTGGTGAGTGTAAGCAGCAGGATTTGCTCTCATCAGTTATGTTTAGATATTGAGTTAAAACTCTTTCAGGAGAAAGAAATCGGGCAAAAATATAGATTAAAAACAGTACTAAGAGATTTTAGAAATAGTGTCCTGATATATAATTTCAGAAGGCTTTCTCTGGTTCTCAGGCAGTCTCTACCACGGCTGTAGCCCACCAAGATGTCACAAATAGGTAGAAAAGACCTCAAACAAGCAAACAAAAAACACCTAAAGCACCCAAAAAACCTCCGTAACAACCAAAACCTCCTACCCTCAGGTGCCATTTCCATACCTACAAGATGATGAGATTACAGCGCAGTCCCGGCCGCTGCCTGCCCCTCCTGCAGGACCCTTCCCCAAGGGCCGCGCAGCTGGGGCACCCAGCTCAGCACTGCACTGCTCCCCAGCCTGCACATTTTCACAGCCAGTTTGGAGACAAATACGCAGTTCAGGACTTTCTACGCCTGAGAATTGTGGGTTACATATCATTTTGAAGTTTGCTTTTACAACCTGCATCTCATAGATCTTACGGGACAATACAGCCAGAGCTAAGGTGGATTTTGAAACGCGAGACCACAGCAAGATCTGCAGGACGCATGCAGTGCTTCGCATGCACACAACAGCGACGGCATCCTGTTTCCCTTACACTATGTAAAAGTAGAAAAAAACCGAAGAACTGCTGATAATGGGTGTGCACCCCGCTCCATTTCCTGAAGCATTTAATTCTTTGAACAGAAAACGAGTAGTTTCCAGCTGGAAAATAAATCATTATCCACTTCCTTTGGTAACTTACAACACGCTGTATATTTTTAATCTACTTCAACGTTAATATTTGTAGTCTCTTCCTGATTCAACAACACTCAAGATTAAATTTTTGTATTTAAAACTTACAGCCATACTGATTAGAAAATGATCACATTTTTAGTTTTGAGAAAAAAGTTTTACTTATTACATCAGAAACCTGAAGTCACAATACAGATGAGGCAAATCCGAAAAGGCTTATTTCACATTAGACCCCAACAGGATATTTACAACTATATCAGCTTAATCCCGTTCTTTAGAGTTTTCTAGATAGTTAAAAGAAATTTTCTCACACCAAAACATGAAAATGTGTTGTGAACATGTTCAGCAAAAAAAAAAGGATATCAAGATGTGAAATAATAGGAAAAAAAGTGATACTTAGATGGGTAAACAGTATAGGTTTGAAAGACATGAAACTCTGTATAAGGTTATTTCAAAAGGTAGTAATTGTTTATCATAGAGCCAAAAATGGAGTTTGATGAACAACTAGCTTTTGATCATTTACTATTTCATGTAGAAGACTGGAATTTAAACTTTCTTAGACATATATAATTTAATGGTTTAAGTATTGGGATTTTAAAAGACACATTCTGAAACTAAATACAGGAAGGAGCACTTTTTCCTAACTCAGCAGAACATGGCTTAAATGTTCAAAAGGTTCTCAGGCCTGGATTCAACAAGTAACATCCCCCTAACCCAAAATAAATAAATGCATTTTAATAATTAAATCAAATCACTGAAGTAAAAACAAAAGCAACAGTCTCTATTGTCCGATGAACTTGACCAGCTTACGGTGCAAATTCCCCTCCAGCGAGCGCAGCTGAGCGAAGCGCTGGGCTCTGGCCGAGAGGCTAATAAAGGACTCATGTTACCAGGGATTTATGCAAGCATAATCCCTACCTAAATGCGAATCAGTTTTGCATAAATAGAAGTTCAGCTTGTTAAACCAAGGAGGGAACCAAAGCCATTCAAAACAAGGTAATCAGGATATGGGACAATGAAGATCCACGAGAAAGAAGCAGCCCTGAGAGGCTGCCCTCAGCCCCAGAGCAGCTGAGCTGCGGGCTGTGCTCATCCCACCCCGCGCACTCTGCTCAAACCGCATTTTCCTGAAAGGCTATTTAAATACAATGCACATAGCTTACCTAGGATTTGGCCTAAACACGTGTCCCAGCCCTGTTTACCGACCCCCACCGCTCCCCCAGCTGCTGTAAGGAGATCAGGGCTGTGAGCAAGAGGCTGCTGCTGCTTCCACAGCTCCGCTGGTGAGCCAGAAAGCGGCTGACACAACCCAAAAGCAATCGACATCAAAGGCAGCAGCTACTTTTAAGCTGTCAGTGGAAAAAAAATAGGCAACCTTTTTCACACTCCTCAGGGCAAACCCTTGAATACATTATCAACTGTTAGGCAAAAAAAAAAAAAAAAAAATTAATTTCAGCTAATTCTGGAAGAAGGCTACACAGAGAGAGAGTTCCCACACGTCTCCACAGCCACATGGCTACCATGGCAAAAGCCACCGGCAACCTCACCTACATCACACATTTAGAAATTAAAAGCCTGCCAAGGAGTTCCAGTTACAGGAGTTGGGGCCTGAACTGGAAATACGGCAAATAGTTTCTTCTGTCAAACAGGACTGAATGCAAACTATCTTAATGTAATTTTTCCTTATTTTAAAAAGGGATTTAAACAACCAAAATTACAACCTTGTGTCACTAGCTAAGACTCTTTCAGAATCTTTTAATGATTTAATTCATACAACTGTGTGATCTCCTTGGGGTTACAGATTTTGTCAAATGACAGAAGGAAGAAAGAAAACTGGTGAGAGTTTAAAAGCCTCAGACCGTGAGGGTGGTCTGCCGAGTGCCATTGCCATTCGTGGGGACAGGCACACCCGCAGCGCAAAGCTGAGCCCTCCCTGCTCACACACGGGCGTCACGGGACCGACAGACCACAGTCACAGACCCTTAAACATCCCCCTTTCCTTCAGAAAGGGATAAGCACAGTTTCATACGATAACCTAAAATCCTGTGAAAGTTTTGGTTCTGATGGATTTGACCGAAGCAGAGCTCACAAACTAAGAGGCTCTGCACAGCTACAGTAAGGGAATCTCTACTTCATGCAACAAGACCCAGGACTACTTAATCTGACAAACAGCTCCGGCAGCCGGAGCGGAGGCGACTGAACAGGCTCCCATCCCGCCTCCCCAGCCCCTACTGATTCTGCCCTCACACACAGAGAAATGAAAATAAAGGAACATTCAGTGATTTTCAAAAAAAAAAAAAAAAAAAAAAGCTATTAATGACACTTAAATTACAAAGCACACTTTGGTCAATAAGCTGAACATGTCCTTTCTATTTGCAGTTCAAGTTCATCAACTTGGATTATGACCCGTACACATGTGAACGGCACAGAGGGCACAGCGTACAACACCGCCCTGCGCCAGGACTCGAGAGACTTCACAGCCGACCTTCAGGAAACGTCACGGCTTTGTACTTCTGTTTCAGCTTTATTTTTTTTTTTCAGTCAACTCCCACCATTTCCAAAGACTGTTAGCCTTCCAGCACATGTGAAAATTTGGCTTCACTATGCCCATTAGCAGATATTGGACCTCAAATAACATCACTGAAAATAACAAACAATGCTAAGGAAACTTACTTCAACACAAGACTTTGTTATACAGCAACGAATATTCTTAGAAAGAAATTTTACTCACAAATTCCTGTATGTTTACTTACAAACACATTTTAACCATTTGCAGAAGAAAAAATATTCTACTTACATCTTCAGTGTCCTTAACCCGTAAAATCTGTTCCCGCAGGTCCTGTAAGTCGTTAAATGTGGACTGTGCTGTTATAGAATATACTAGTGCAAACCCTTGACCGTTCTTCATATAGAGATCCCTCATTGCTGTAAATTGCTCCTGTAATCAAATATTTTAAAAAGTCATTAGCTAGTGAATGCAGCTAACAAACATTTACAAAGGAATACTTTTGTTGTAATGGAGACAAGAATATAGTACCATACAGCATGCATTTACATTTTTACCCCTTACAGAAATCCACTGAAGCATGCAAATTTAGTAAAAGTATTAACACATCTCTTAATTTTTTCCCCCTAATAGAGAAAAAGGCTTCTTGAAAAAAACGGTAAAAAGATCAAGAGCAGCAATAAAAATGTATCTGCAGATGGACTGTTGTGTGCCCTAAACCATAATACAAGGTGTTAAGATTTGGCTGACATATTTTGTAGTGATCTTTCATTTATTTTCTGATACGGTGTTAAGTACGAGTCTGCCATCAGACCAATTCCCCAGACAACAGATAAGGACTGGAAATTCAATTTCTCCTCTAACATGATATTGAAACAGGCATAGGTGTCACATACTCGCGATTTATTGTGAGCACGACTGCGTGGGAAGGCAGTGCCTGATCACCTCTGAACATATGCAATTACATAGTAGTCATCTCTAGCACGAAAATGGCTTAAAGGTTCAATGCAATGAAATGCAAGAGCAGGCTGGAAAATCTGTACCAGATCAGAGCTGCCTTTGTCCACAGCTATGAAAGGAAGCTTTACCAGAACCATGTAACAATGATTTCTGCTTCCACGCCTTCGCATTGCTGTTGATAATTTTCAAAGCTTTCTAAATAAAACTAACTTTCAGGAAGCATGTCCTCCCCCTGTGATGTGCACTCAACCATTACAAGGTCTGTTTACTCAGTGACAGGACTTCGCAGGACGGCAAGTGACACTGGCGTGGCAAAGGGAGTCGCTGCGCGGCCCCGGCTGGAAGGACGACATGGGCCTCCCAAAGCAGCACAAGGCAGCGCCAGGGAGGTGCCACCGGGGTGGAGGAGTATTCCTTGACAGGTACAGAATCTTTACGGATTGAATCCCTCCAGGTGGGCAGATGTGACATGCTGGGAGGACATCCCCATGCATTGCCTGGAAGTGGCTTCAATCCACATGGACATATCCTCTTCCCTCCCCACGGGAAGAGGAAACTGCTCCCTTCAGTCCTGTTTGGGGAAAAGCCCTAGAGTGATGCAACCTACTTACTGAATTAATATGTAGTACAAGAGGCTGAAACAGCAATGATTACAGACTTGGTTTTAAAAGAAGCAGCCACAATGATTCAGTGCGTCAAACTGTGCCCACAATTAGCCACAGAACAATGCTGCCTTAGCACTGAGTCCTCCTTCTCCCTTCCACCTTTGTATCTTACCTTTATTTTAGTAAAGAGCCTGCTGCTTAAGACCTTGCCTTTTTCGTCTGTGTATTCTGGCCACTTGCAAAATTAACATGTAAAATTATCCCGTATCAGTGTGTTGATAGCGAGACGATGGTGGGTGGCAGAGAAGAGGTGAGAGGCACAGGATGCACCAACCTTTGTGTCCCAGCACTGGGACACCCTCTGGGGAACGGATTCACAACGCTGCTAGCAGGGCTGCAGAAGGCTCATTCACCACACTGGGTTTTGGGTTATTTAACAAAACCGTTCAATTTAAATTATTGCAGCTGACCTATTGTTTTTGCTCGGGCAGGATTATTTTACTAGTATAAGTTCTACTCTTAACACGTCACCTCATTCTTAACAAAGAAACAATTAGAAAAAGAAGTTATACTTACTGTCCCTGCTGTATCGAGGATTTCAAGCATACACTGTTGACAGTCTACTTCCACTTGCTGGGAAAAAAAAAGGAAGAGACAAATGCAGTTAAAAATAAAAAGTCTGAAATGGGACAGGCAAGAGGAGTATCAGCTTAATTTTTACTTCTGCCGCAAAGACCTCTATAAGCAAGCCAGCCACCTGCACCTCCCCAGCGCTGAGAGGCACCGCTATTAGAGGATTAATTATGCCCCAAGCCAGGCATTTGGGTCAGCTCACTTATGCTCCAGGGCTCTGTTGATTATAAAGGCCTAAATGAGCAGCTCATTGTAAACATCTCAACTTAAGTGAAATAAAAATCCACTCTTACAAATCAACGGACCTTAAAAGCTTCAATTTTTCTTTGCTGCTGGGAGTGAAGGGAGTAAGGAAGAAAAGAAAAAGCAAAATATTTAATGATCCTCACAGTTAGGCTTAGCAAGTCTTCCACTCCCTGAGAAATGTCTCAGATCCAACGAGGGTAATTCCAGGAAAGTCAAATAAATTTAACAGCAGAACTCACACCACAATTTACATTTAATTATCACAGGCACAAATGTTAGAAGTTTTTGTTTGCTGTTTTGGTGCCTTTAATTATGGTAACATTTATGCTAATCTGTAAAACAAGGGGTTACTTGACATCAATCGAGTGAAGAAAGCAGCTCTGTTGACAGAATTACGTAACACGACAGCGTCAGGGATCCTGACAAGGACTTTTGCTCAGCAATTACAAGCCTGCATCCAAAACGGCTGTAAAGAATTTTATATGCCTTCAAATCAAGCAGAACACGTTTGAACTAAATTGGCAAAACAGCCATTCCTAAAAGAAAACAACAAAATGCAATTGCTATGCTACAGTAATATAACCTACTGTGACGAACGGTGTATATAACCTCTCTAACAGATAGCACACACGTAGCAAATACTGATATCTTTATGTTTTGAAGTAATAACTATATGTCAAATTACAGCAAACAGATCTGATTAACAGCCTGACCCTAGTTTGGTTGAGCTGTTCCTATCCCCAGACGTCAATCAGAAGCACTGGCAGGAGGATGGGCAGTACACCATAGCTCATACCCCAGTACAAGTGGAAATCGGTGATGGTTCAGGAAAATACACCAGGCTGATCTCTGGGCAGGTGTAGTAACCTCTAACGAAGAAACAGGCGAACAGTGGAGAGCCTCAAACTGCCTCAACTTGAGTCATTGGAGATTTAAAGTGAAAGCTCTTAGTTATATGGAGTAATAGAGGTTTAATCCTTCTGTTAAATAAAACTAAGTTAGGGAGTGGTCCAATTAACAGCAAAATTTGTCTTTCCCTGATAATTCTGCTTTATAGTAGCTGATACAATTTGTCTGATTGCATTCAGAGGCCCTAAGCTAGTAAAGCACTCTGTGAAGTCAAAGAAAACTATCTGCATGAAACTATTCCAAGACTGATGCTTTTCTATGCATCGCTTTCTTGCTGCGGTTTTATGCAGCCATAACATTTTCTCAGAAAAGACCCTTTCTCATTCTGATAAGCTTTCGTCGCATTATTAAAAAGAAGCAAGCTCTATGAGACTTGAAAGAAATAAAAATGATGTCATTTTACCTTTCTGTATGAATCTTCTATTGTTGGGTCATATTTTTCAACAAAAATTCCCTGAACGAACTGTACAGTCTGGGGAGAAAGGAAAGAAGAAAAAAAATTAAGTGAGCTGAACACAACCAGTAACATTTATCAAGAAGCACTTCACGAAAAAGTAACAACACAAAAACTGCTCAACACTGCTATTAAAATTCAATAGTGGGGAGCAGAGAAAAAGACATAAATTTTTGATTTTTTTAAATAAAATTTGCATAGTTTCTGTTGTTCTAAGAATCACTTTATTCAAGCATGTTTTCAAAACTTCTTTGAAATGTAAACTGTTTGCTTGCTTGCTTTTTCATAAAGATGATATCCTCAAAAATACCTCTACTTCAGTGCCTACGACTTTAGAAGAATAAAAATCACCAAATATGGAAGACGTGAAATTTAATCAGAAGAACTGGCAATCTGTACATTGTGGAAAATCCACATTTCGATTCAAATCATATTAGAGTTACAGTGGAGCTACTCTGGATTACGTGCCCAGAGCACAGACATATTTCAGAGCAGCAAGTTAAATCTGGAGTGTCTCCAGATACTCAATTGGTATTAAACCATTAAAGGAGGAGACATCATTCATGTCAAAGAGGAAGTCTTTCTTCCCCTATATAATTATTCAAAGCAAATCTACTCTAAACATTTCCTATCAAGCTGTCACTCGTATGTGGCCCATCTCTGGACATCCAAGCTCCGTACGTGGCGTGCTCTGGCTCCTGGCAGTGCGCAGCTTTACTTGCCCTCTGCAAGGCAAAGCTTGCTTTTCCTTTTCGCCTCGCATCCCCATGCTCTTTCCCACAATAATCTGCCATAACGTAGTAACGCAGCACAGGACCGTCCGGAGGTTTGGTTGATGTTTGTAAAACAAGGTGGTGTGTGTTTGTAAAACTAAGCGCCGAGATCCCAGCACTTAATTTTGTCTCTTTAAAATCAACAAACACACCAACTATCTTTTGCCAACTGAACTTTCTATAAGTTTTTTAACACAAATTCTGAGAAGTCACTACCTGTTTCGAGAAGCTGTATTTTGTTTGGACAGGAGGGTGAGATTTTACTGCAAGAGAGTTCACATTTGTCACAAAAGGACTTGCAAACTTTCAGAGAATGGCATATGCCAGATACACACAGAACATCTTGCTGTATTCTGGAAACCGAGCAGTTCCTCATGGTTTGCTCTTTCTTTTAATATAAGAAAAAAATATTTCTAGTACTACCTCATTTAAAGATCATCCTGTATCACTAAATAAACCTATTTTACACCCTAACGATCAAAGACTTTGCTTCCCCAATATTTTCTTGTTACACTGAATGGCTGTCCCAGTTTGCCTTTCAGATAACAGATCTCAGGAAAATCATTATAATAAAATACCACTATTAATGTGGATTACAGTGTTATACCAGCAATGGAAACCAACAATAAGAACTGTAGATCACAGATTATATTTTAGGATTCTTAGCACAGCTGCTAACCAAAGAGAGTCCGAAGAGGCTGCTATTTGCTAGGTGGCTAACATTTGAGCACTGAAGTCAGTCACATCTCTACTGCTCTGTTCTGGGAACTGCATTTGTGAACCAGCCTTCAGTGCGAGAACGTGACAAACCACTCATGACGTTTCACCTTTCTACTATAACACTCAGAGTCTTATTTTATATCCACAAATACAGTACTGCTCTGAAAGAAAATGAACTGAACCCATGTACTCTCTTCTCAAATTGTTTTATTTCTAATAAATCACTGTTCTAACTCTTGTTATCTCAACTGGTGCTTGTGTGTTCACATAGACACCAATTACACACAATCATAATTACGATTATATTCAACTTCATTCATAACCTACATTACTATGTAATATTCTTAATCTCTGATGTACTTTATTATTGATTATAGGTGGAAAGAGAGGCCAAGGGAGAAGATACAAATCTGGGGTTGTTTTCAGGTTACGCATGGATCCAAGACCTTTATAACTTTCTCTTAGTTTCGGGGTGTGTGTCCCAACTTTAGTCTCCACTTCTATGTAAGACTACGCACAACTGGATACTCTTGGTAATACTGTCTACCCACTGACACGACAGAAGATTTTTACCCTCATTAGAAATGGGGAGAAAACTACTGTACAGGAAACAAATAAGTTGCAAAATAACCGTGCCTTAATAACAGTGAAGGTTTTTCTGCCATCCTGTCATCATTACCAAAAGGCACAATCAGCATCACATTGGCACAGAAGAGTTGAAACAATAAGGAAGATTTGCAGTTAAACAACACCATATTGTAATCTACACTCTCAATGAAAACACAGAAAATGAACACTAGCCTTTTTGTTAGACAGTTTATACAGTTCGAAGAAAGAAATTTTAAAGTGACCTCCGTATTATTTTAAATCCCACCTTGTAACCTCTCCTTGCTAATGCTTGTAAATAAGTAGACAGTCATCTTGAAAGCTAAATATTATTCACTCTTAGCTGCTAATTGGCACTTATTGTGTCCTGTTACAAACATAATGGATCAATGTTGTATATGAACTGCAATATATGCTTACTTAACACCTGGACTGTGGAAAAAGAATTTAACTTTTGTCTACCAGACTAAGTCAGTATTTGCATTTCAGCTTTTAAAAAGGCCAACGATGGATGCTGACTCAGACTTCACATCACAAATAAGGAAATTCAAATATGTCAGAGGCAGAATAATTTTTACATACAGCATATTAATAAGTGTCCTATTTTACCCAGTAAGTCTTCCAATGTTACGTAACAAAAGCAAGATACTCAATCAAGGGAATGCTGGTGGAAGAAGTAATACGGATTGCTTAAGTTGGAAGAATAGAGTGTATAAAAAAAATTTTACACCTACATCTTGTAAAGATTAGGTCGGGATCTCTGAAAGAGTACATCAAGTTCGATACATAATTGAATAATCTTTCCTCCTGTTCATCTGGATTCTGCAGGTGATTTACCAAGATTATTAGCAGCCCATTTCAGCAGAATAAACAAGAAGGAAGCGTCTGGGACATGAATGACTGGTCAGCTATTACCATCTTCTGTGAAAAGGAACACAGTGTAGTTCCTTGTTTTAGATAACTTTACACTTGACCAGTTCTTTGCCTTTCTTGTTGGAGCGAGCTGCTTGACTGATTTGTATGATAAATAGGTGACAGAAATCTCTTACAATGCTTTACTATCAACTCTGCTACGTAAACCTCTTATTAGAAACAACACAAGTACTTAAGGAGTGCCTAAAGTGTCATCAGTCTGCTTATCCTCTGCACTGCACAGGCTGGAGGTGACCTCTCATTCTGCCCCGCGCTTTCAGTCCAGGCTGCTCATTCAGGTTTTATCGAGGATGGAAAACACACAGCCTTCAAGGTATGCAAGGCTGCAACCACCCCTAATTCACTGCCACGCACAGCAAGACTTCATTCACTGTTCCAGCTTAGGTTAGGCTTTTAATACTTAGGTACAGACATTCAGTCATTTACAGTATTACATCCATGCGGGAAGCAGAAATGAAATGCTAACTGTTATAACAGTGATTAATTGCCTGCTGCTTCTCCAAAAACGTGACACACATTCACAGATATTTCAGCAGCGTAACAGTGGCTACATGGAAGTCACTATGCACGTTGAAAGTAAAACAAATATCCCAATGCATTTAATGTGCATTGTCTGCAAAAAGATAGGCCAATTTTGAAGTTTGTGTATCGGTTTCAGAACTGCTTCCCAAAACTCACCAAAGCGGACTTCCCCACACCTCCTGAACCAAGGACCACTAGCTTGTACTCACGCATGGTGTGGTCTGTTCAAAATAGCGACGATCTGGAAAGCAGGAAAAAAGCCAACAGTTAAAAGCGTACCTGCACATACAAATTTATGACACTGTCTTCTGAAAGCAGCAACACGCTCCCCTTCTCCAAATACTCCTTAGAACAAAAATCTCTTTAGTAACAGCTATGGTTTTTATTTTTCCACCTGGGCACTCAAGTTTAGATGGCCGCTGTCACAGCCCCAGCTTACGTAAGATGCCCAAAGCTGGACCTGTGAGCCTGCGGTGCTCGGAGAGGAAGAGGATGAATACACCACGGTACAAACACAGCGCAGCCACGCGCGCCCGCTCCCAGCTGCACCGGGTAGCACAAGCTCTCCCTGCCTGTCCTCTGCATTCTCAGCATGTTATAGCATAGAACAGTGAGTATCGGACAAGAAAATTAGATCAGAAAGAGGCAAGTAGAGAGGTTTACTTCTCCCACCCACCCCCAGCAGGGAAGGATTTAAGTCAGTATTTTCTCTCTGGAAAAGGTCAGGCCTAATTTACGGCTGCCAAGGCAGAACCTCGCTGCTCGCCCCAGCAAGGACTCTGCCTTTTTATGGAAATCTTGCGACTCCCTCAACTCACTACGCAGCATCAGAAAACTTCTCATTCTCACCGAGATTCCCTGACAAATAAGGCAAATGACAAAGCTGGTGATAAACATTTTACACTATGTTTACATTATAAGCCAGGCTGGGCTGTCCCTATCAACGGAGCTCGAGCAAACAATGACCTCAGCAGCTAATTATCTTCCCTCTCTTCCCCCAGCAAGATAGCGCTTTCTTCCCAAGTAAGGCTTCAGAAACACGAGCGCTATGAAGCTAGGCAAGCTGCATTTCTCAAAGGCATTTCAAACTAACATTGCCACAGGATTTATGGGTTCACTGGCTACAGTTTGAGGATTGCTTTAAAAATAAAAAAGTATTCCAAGCAGTTTGATAGAGAAATGTATCACCTTGTCGACTACCGTTAACAACAGTCTGCAAAGAACAGGATCGTGGTTTTAGCTTTGCAACTGTGGACGACTCCCTGACAATCTGTGTCTCAAGTTTATATAATCATTAAATCGGGACAGGTTTTTTTCTATCATTTAAATTCCCAAGAGAAAGCTGTAAAACACAGAGTCAAGAGGAAGCACATATGCTGCCGCACAGCCACAGCCAGTCCCCGCCGGAGCGGCATCGGGACTGGCAGCTGAACACGTTACTGGAGACCTTGCCCAGACATCCTACTTTTAACCCTCACCCCTCAACCACGGTATGTTTTATAGTCTAAATGTGACACACGTACAGATTTAAACAAAAATTTAAAAATCCTGCATGCAGCTGGAGAAAGGCATACAATTCTGTGGCCGGTTTAGCAGAACTTTAAGCTCATTTTTAAGTCAGAACAGAAATACAGGGCTCGCCTGCCTGCGCTGAGGCTCTCTGCAGTCACGTAGCCAAGCTGCCCTTCCCTCGCCCAAGCCTTAGAGGGGGAATAAAGCTGAAGCTAGCAGCAGCAGCCCATAGTTTTAAGCGCCTTGGGCTGGTTTTTCTTCAAGTCTTGAAACTTATATGAGCTGCAGTTGCTTAACTTCATAGAAATTGTGAAACTAAGTTGAACTGAAAGGGATTTTCCAGAATGGTAACTTTGAATATCTAAAAGCAGATCAAGCAATGTCTATGAACTCTAGTACGTTGACAACACTTTTGGTTAAAATTCTGGCAGCTGTAAGCTCTTCTGCTTGAAAATTTCCCTGAGAAGTAACATTCAGTTCCTTTCTTTCAAAAATCATGATTTTGGATGGGAAGGAGAGGGGAATTCCAATTAGCAATGATTTTCCCCCTGATAATCCTTAGAAATTAAAAGGTGATGCATTTTTCATAAAGTATAAATGCAACTTATTGACCCAGTTTATCTTCACTTTCCTACAGTTCCACAGTCTGTTCCACCCAAGAAAACCCAGAAAGCAATCAAGCTAAGGGTTAAATTTAGCTGTGAACTCTTTCACTTCTTATTTATAGTAAAAATACTTGTGGGAAAGTTTCAGCTGGGAGCAGTACAAGACTAACTTCTCATTTCTTCTCTACAGTATTTGCTGATTTTTTTTTTTCAGGTGCAACAGGAAACCAAGATCCTGAAACGCATGAGCCTTATTACTGTAAGCCCCACACGCCTTAATTATCTTGTAGCTCTTTCACAAGTATGTTAATGTTATCTGTTTATACAACATGAATAGAGTGCTCAAGAAATTACTATGCTGCATCCTAGCCAACTTTTCATTTGGCAACTGTTTATGCCCACCTAAATACAGTTAGACACAGTAGCATTCATTTCCATCCAGAGCTCTGTGGAGTTGCATGCTGTGAAGCATCGGCTACGTTTCAAAATGGAATGAAATTATGGGTGTTAAGTGTTTCTTTTGATTCAAGAAAAGAATATAATCACTAAGGAGTGTAAAAAAATAACTTTTAGTGTTAACATAGATGTTGTGAAACTGCTCTCATTACTTTTGAATGCTGTGGTGCAAAAACAAAGCAAAAGCTGAGCATGTCTTCTTGCTTGTGCTCCCTTTTCCCATACACACACAGCCACCTCGCTACGGCAGGACAGCCGTGGGGCACAGAGCACATTTCACACTAACTAACCCATCGCTGCCCTGAGCAGCAGGTTCCCTCCTCCCCACTGTATCAGACTCTCCAGCCTACCCTCCACCTGTACAGCCACTTTAAATACAGGGTAATAAATTAGTAGGGTTCAGATTTCATCTATAATAATGAAGAAACTTTGCTTCTATACTGCGAAACACCTGACACCTCAGAATTAATCTCTTCTTTTCTTTATTCTTTAACAGGAGCATCTCTTTTCTGCTGCTACCGTCACCAACACTGCCTGGGAAGTGACAGAAACAGATATTCAACTATTCACAGCATCAGCCCCAAACTGCCCAGCTCTTTCCTGAAGGAAGAGTGAAGGGCCCTACCCTGTGAACAGATGGAGAGATGAAGAAAAGATGCAGGATATTGGTTTTAATATTCAAAAATGAAAGGCAGTGCAGGCAGGATGGCAGAAGGATCTCTGAGAAGGACCAGCAGATGGATGCGAACGCAGATGAAGCTGTCACCTGAAACGTGGCTCCAAGCGCCCCTCACCTGCACCGTTATTCAGCCAAGCACTCACGCACTCTCTTACTGCCAGAATCATCTTTCGCCCTGTTGCAACCGAGTGCTGAATCAGGGTACAAAGAAGCAAAACCTTCAGGGTATTTCCCAACCAGCGGAAGAAGCCAGGCAGAGGCTGCGGGGAGGGTGGTGCGGGGAGAACGGGTGAGGCCCTTCAGGAGATAAACCTGACACAAAAATTAGCCGCTCCCGTTACAAAACTATCACCAGCTCATCAAGAAGTTTATAATTTGGGTGGTGGGGAGAGAGAAGCATAAACGAAGATGATAAGCGAAGACAGCACTGAGAGAGAGTGGGTGCAAGAACTTCACGCTAACCTGAAATGTGATGTGCACCCTGTGAAATGCAAATGCCTGAGCACAAATTTATACATCTGAAGAAGGCAGTTTGTATTTATTAGTTTCTCCTTCCTTCTCCAAACACTGATGGAGCTACGAGTAGCAGGAGGTGCAGATATGCTGCTCAGTGTGAGGAAGACAGTGGTAAGAGCACGTGGTCTGATGGTTTTGCATAACTTGATGAAACGTTGGCCATAACTGGTGACACAATCCCCATTAATTAAGACGATAACAAAAGACTTAAAAAAATAAAAGTCAAAGCAGACACATTCTTGACTCAGCCTTAAAAAGAAAAACTGTGGACTGTAATCATAGATTTGTATTTTGTACAACAGCAGAGGACATCAGGAAAGACAGAACACAAAACTTCAGGGTTTCTTTTCCCCACTACAGGAAACAAAGTTCAGCCAACTTTTTCTTTTAAACAATGCACGATACACTTATCAATTCTCAAATTTTCCCAACTGCCAATGTTTTCACAGTTAGCAATTTCATTTGAAATATATTGAGAACATAAAAACCCTCATACCTTGGCATAAAAGATCTCTCATCAGTGTTAGCAGCCCTACCGAAGGTTTTTCCAGGCTCCCTACAAGGGACTGAAAAGAAAAAAGAATTAATCATTTTTCAAATGACACTGTATGCAAGCATCAAATCTTCTCTTTATGGTTTCAAACCAAAACCTGCCTGTTACAAAATCTGCTCTTTGCTTTATCGATGGAGCTCTACACAATTTCTGAATACTCACATCAAATTACCTTAAAAACAAGCACTCCAGCATAATTTAACCTTGCCTCTAGGACAGTGAAAGATTGGGGGGGGTCGGGTGAAAGCCAATGGCAAAACAAAATTTCTACTTGATTATGTCGCTAAAAAAACACTTTACGAACTGGACTTGCAGTTAAGGTAAACCATAGGAAGATGACACAAAATTGAACTTTCTTAGGTGAAAAATTAAAAATCAAGCTCTCAACTGTAAAGTTCACATTTCTGTTTAATACAGGACTGCACGGGCTTTTGGAAGCGAGAAGTGAAATTGTCCCTGTGCTGTGCAGTGTCAGCTCAGCCATCCAATCTTTTAAGTCCGGTGACGAAGCTTCAGTCTGAAAACAGAGTAACCACGGCTGACGAGTCTGGTTTTCCAAGAGCCACAGCGCATCCACCGCCCTGCTTGGGGAGGGCTGGGCCAGACGCAGCCGAGCTACAAAGCTGAAACGATCCTACACCTCCAGCACCAGCGGCAGAAGAGCTGCAGCAACGCAGGACCGTGCTCCGGCTCGGTCCTCCTCACCTCCCATCGGCTCAGGCAAGGGCCGCTCGCCCTGCCGCCTCCTTGGCTTGAGATTTCATTTAGGAGCACAGGTTACTTTCAGTTTTGGGGTTTTTTTTCCCTTTTTTTTTTTTAAATGAAAATTTCAAGTTCCTGATTTTTGTCTACCAGATTTTATAGCAACAAAATACAGCCCACAGATATGGAAGGAAAAGATTGCCATCACAGGGAGAACTACTTCTCTCTTCTTATGCACTGTTTTCAAATCATTATCTAAATAGTTTGTCTGCTGTTTTCTTTACATCAATTTTTACTGGATTTATGCAAAGTTGCTACTTCTGTCCACAATCCCCTGTACCTGTTATCTGATGACTGCATTTGCAAAAAGTTCACACACTTTTTCTCCTTCCTCTGGCAATGCCTTCTACCTCGATTCCCTGGATTTCATCACCAAATACCTATTATGGCTATCCTCCCTCAATTTCTGACCATTCACTGTTCAGCTATCCCAGGCATGGGAATTTTAAAGAACAGTTCAATGACCAACACCTATTGAAAGTCAACAGGATCCGGGCTCCCACATCCCTCCTTCCAACTTGAAACTGCCTCCCCACCACCTTCGCACCTGCAGCACGCCGTGCCTGCGCCAGCGTGGGAAAGCATTACCCCAGAAACCTGGGGAAATGTGTTTCTGAAGAACAAGCTACAGATAACAGATCAGCAAGGATATTTAAAAACTGAGTCAGTACTAAATGAGTCAGAAGGCCACGGCTGGACTGAGAGGCGAGGGGAGGCAGGGCAGAGGGGGAGGCATCTGCGCCTCCGCAGCTCCCACTTGCTGCAGCGAAGCCGCTCAGGCAGGCGCTAGCATTTCGGGCAGACGCTGGCGTTACACAGCAGCTGAAGCGGGGCTGGAAATGCCACCGAGGGCACCGGCTGGGCTTCCGCTGGGCTCTGAGCGCACGTCCAATAGGTAGGTCTAAAGAGGCCACTTTTTAACAGATTAACAGACTCCATCCATTCTGACAAACTGGATTCATCAAACCCTCACCCGAAAGCCAGCTGCTATGGATCTCCAAGTGCTCAGGAGCTTCCTGCACTCTCCAGGCTCTTTACTCCTCTCCCCCAGTTTGCTTTTCCCACAACAAAAAGACAACTTTCTCCTGCAGGAGAGATGGGCGCTGCTTAAGTCAAATCACCATGTTCCGGTTGGACTTTTTCTCCCTAATATAGTCAACACAAAACTTCACTTACAAAAGACAAACTGAGGTCAGCCTAACCCTGCTTGAGGTTGTATCAAGTTTTAATGCAATGCATTATTGCAATGCATTTAAGAGATGAAAACATAGTATTTTCTCCTTTCAAGAACGCAGGAGAACGCCGGCTACGTTTAAAGCAGCCCAGTGACCCTGAGTGATCACAAAGGGGAGAAACCATCGCTTGACTGCTCGCATTTGGCATTGCCATGGTAAAATCCAATGACTGTTGCATCACCCAGAACGTAAAATTATTTCACGGAATCCGTTTCTTTCTTGTAAGAAACACACAGTGCCTGTGCAACCATGTTGTACCTCTGCAGCCGAGTGGCACGATCTCGGCAGCACACCCCTGCAGGAAGGCTGCACCACATGCCAGTGCCAAGCGCAGTATCACCGCACGCAGGAAACAGAAGCATCAGGCACTGATGCTACCAGGGTCTCTCTGAAACAAATCCGGCATCCTGTCCCATACCTCTCCAGCCCGCGCACGAGCCCTGCCGTGCCCTGGCCCCCGCTTCCTCCCTCGGCCACCTGGGCGGCCCCACGCCGCAGCGGGACAGGCCATCCTCCCAGCCCTGCCCCTGCCCGGGCAGCACAGACATCACACATGCGACACTACTTGAAGAGCATCTACAAGCCGTGAAAAAAGAAAAGGGCGGAGGGGAGAGCATGGAGGTGTACCCAGACAGGGGATGCAGCATCTCACTGGTCCTTGAGAGCGGGACAAGTCCCAGTGCCACCATTCCCGTGCCCCAGTAACTCCTTGTCCACCTGTTTTAAAAGACTGTAATACTCGCGGTATCACAATGCTTTGTTCAGTAAGACTGAACTTCAGCAGCAGTCATACTTCAAACAGTAATCATACCTGTGGCTACA
>NW_009190429.1:27315-42961 GCF_000690835.1 Fulmarus glacialis
CAGGTCCTCTGCCTTCAGCCTTTCATAGGTTCAGCTCCAGCTACACCAAAGTATGCACAACTAAAAGCCTACAGCTGAGTGCCCCTCTCTGTTTTTGGAGTAACAGACCAACACCCATAGGTAAGTCTGCTGAGCAAGTGCTGTATTGCAGGAAGCCTCATGTTTTGTTTTTCCCTGCCGGCCCCTGTCCTGGCTCCCCCAGCCCTGCCCGGAGTGGAAACCAGCACCCGCCAACTCCTGAGCCTGCAGCCTGGGAAGCGCAGACTTACCCCAAACATCGATGGGCAGCCACCGTCTTTCACTAACAGCCCAGGAACAGGGCCCGGTCCCGCTCTGCCCACGTGAGTCGAGGCAGAAGGCAGGATGGCATCTCCCGATCCACAGGCAGGGCAGGACACACGCCAGGGCACGGCGAGACAAGCCCTTGGAAAGCGTCCCTGGTCCTTCAAGCCCCAGATGAGACCGTCTGGCTTCACACAGCTACCTGCTCTTCCCAAGAGCATTTCTGAAAGCTTCCATGGGATAAAAGAAGCAATTCTTTCCCTTTTAACGCTAGAATCATAGGAAGTTCAAATGAAAAATTAGTAATTTGTTTTTTCAAAGGTTTTTTTTTTTTTAGCAGCTCTGCATCCAACACTCCAGACCCACAGGCATGTGCCACTTTGGAACCACAGAAATCAAAATGTTGCAGAAACAGATAATGAGGTTGTCAATTCTTGTTAAATCTTTTTCCAAATATAATAGGAAGTGAGTCTACAGCAAAGCAGAGTTCATTCAGGCAGCTCTTGCTGCGTTTGCTTGGATCCAATTTATACGCACCTGAAAACTGGGATTTTTAGCGAAAGCGCTGACACAGTCTCAGGATATATAGGACTGAAGACAGATGACAACTCAGCAATACAGACTGTGTTTTCACTCAAGCAGCACAACACACAGCCCTAGTTTAAAAAAGGGTGAGAGAAAAGGAACAGAAAAAAGCGAGGCACCAAACGAGCACACACCAAACCACAAGCATCAGTTCCTAGAGACAACGTGAAATGGCCTCTCAAGGTGTAGCTTCTACAGCCACGTGCACTGATAACCTGACACGTATTCTGCTCCCTTGCTGTTCCCCAGAAAGATGCACCGTGGTGTCCCTAGGATAGAGGAGAGAGGTACAGGGAACAAACACCACTCACCCGGCTTTAGGGAAGAAAAAAGAGGATAACCTCCTCCTGAGCACTGGCTTGCTCATCACCCACACCTCCCTTTTTCTAGCAGTCTGATTTTCACATGCGGAAACCAAAATATTTAACATTTCCAAGGGGAAATGTGCTGTCAGCATTTTACAGATTTGGGAGAGAAACGCACAGATGTCTGCGTGAACTCCAGCACCTCCCGTCTCGGGCTGGCTGCCCTACCCCAGCGGCCGTCGCCTTCCCATTTCCCGAGACAGGGTCAGATTCTTGGGACGTTACAGCCACATGTCTTGGTTATTTTTACCCTGGCAGTTGAATACTAAATCATGGCTACTATAAACAAACCTGCTTAATTTTGAACTTGTAAATGTTCTTCATGCCAGTTTTTTTTAAGTTACTACAAACTAGGCCATGAAAAGGGGTGGATTTTTTTTTTTAAAAGTGCCTACTAAACATTGCTCAATACTCCACCGAAATCCCTTCATTACTCATAGCCGTGTTTGCAAAACAAACTCAGCTCCAGCACTTCTGCAAAGGAAAGATCTACGATGCTCAAAATCACACTAAAACTGACAGATCCCCTCCACAATAAAAAACCCCAAATAGAAAGAACGATACAGCAGTGAAGGCTGGAAACATGAGACCCGGGGCTCTACCCTTGGCTTCACCGAGGACCGGCACTTGCCAAACCGCAGGCTGCAAAGTGCCAGCGGCACCGCACCGGTTTGGCCACCCGGCCCCGGCACTGCCGAACGACAGCTCCACTCACAATCTGCTCCCTAATTAGTTATTTGTTATACACCATGTTCTTAGATATTAAATTACTCAATGAAGTCGA
Source organism: Fulmarus glacialis (assembly GCF_000690835.1). Lineage (NCBI taxonomy): Eukaryota > Metazoa > Chordata > Aves > Procellariiformes > Procellariidae > Fulmarus > Fulmarus glacialis. The sequence continues at coordinate 29,332 of NW_009190429.1, forward strand.
AAGCGCATTAAATACTTCCCTAATATTAATCAAAGCTGTCAACAATTACGCAATTGTTACGTGCCAGCTACGGAAACATGTCAGGAAGAGGGACGGTGGATCACAAATGAAAGGGTGTTTGTCTGCAAACTGCACAATTAATTAACAGACACCTTCCCTAAAAAGTAGCAAGACAAACACCACCATAGACTTACCCTGTTAGTTAGCACGGAATTTACTTCAATAATAAAACTCACTGCCATGGATTCACTTGCCAAGTCCCTTCCCCAAGGCAGTCAATCTCCCTGTCTTTAGGGTACACAGAAAATCCCCTCCACCTTTCCTGGGGCCATCAACATCAGAAAAATGAGAGGGAAGAAAAAAAAGAAAAAGAAAAAAAAAGAGAATACTAAGCAGAAAGCAGGACTTCAATGTGACTTTAAAGTACAATTTGACAAACTTCCATTCACACACTCTTCAGTCTGCCTCTATTTTACTACTCATTATCACTGCGGTATCTGACACCCAAGTAAATGTATTTTCTTTATTAACATTATATAATAGCATACATCTTTTAAACATTATGGCAGGAATCTCGCCCTCAATTTTACAGTTTTAACAGTAAAAACATTACCATTTCCACTGACTGTTTTCAGCATAAAACCAAATACAAATCAAGGCAGCAAGTGTATAACTAACTGTATGCATAATCATGTTGTCAGATGAGTCACTACCCAACTGCGGAGCATTACTGACTGTGCGTGCAGTATGCATCCAGTCCCGCTAGGCTTGTAAGCTTTTGTTCTCCTGAATTCAGTGCAGGCCAAAACCGGAGTTATTTCTTGTAAAAACAAGGAAAACGTTTTGGTTCCAGGCAGGAATTCGCATTGCCTATCAACCTATTTTATACTTGGGTAACTTCAGCATTAGAAGACAGGTATTTTGGACATTCAGAAACACAGGTACTCCTCACGGGAAGCCTAAGTACACCAAAGAACTGAAGCAACTCCTAAGTGAGTTCCAATTCCCTACAGTAAGACTTGGGGTTGAATCTAAACCTGAACCACTACTGTGCCAAAAAGCATTTTAATAAAGTACCTATAAACTGAATTCACTGTCATTAGTGAAAACTGTAACAATATTTCAATACTGTAACATTCCAATATTTCTAAAAGAGAACTTTCACCAATAATTCACAAATTTACAAACAAGAAGGCAGCAACATTTTAATAACATACCTTGACCAAGTGAGAGGCAATCACGATTCAGTAATTTAAATCTAAATACATACTTCTACTTGTTTTTGAAGTACTAGATAAAAACAAAAAACCACAGCGAGAAGCACACGCAAAAAATAAAGCTAGTGACAAGCCAAATAAGCAAACAGGTATTTGAGAACACAAGAGAAAAATGGCATTGTTCTGAGATGTTATTTGAAGTGTTCGACCGGAAAAGGCAAGAGACCAGCCTTCAAATCTTGCACACATCCACTCTCAAGAACTCAAGTCCCAACTGTGTGCTCCTCTGAACTACATCCAAATCGCCAGTTGTAAAATACGCCGCGGAAGATGTGAAATTATGCAGAAACTGGCGAAGGTTTTGTGAAGGTTACAATTGTGAAGGTTACAGGGCCAAAAGCCATAAAAGCCAGGGCTAAGAGTAAAGACCTCTAGCAACAGAGTTGTCCTTTCTGATTTCAGTGTTGTGCTGAACTGGAGCTTTGAGCAAATTAACTACAGCACACACAAACAAGTCAGAAAAACAAACTTCTTTGAAAATAGCAGTAATTCTGTAATTTCAAAAAGTGATTTTATGCACAAACATATTGAGCTTGATCTTCCTCAGTCTGTAATCTGTTCTGCAATCAGCTTCATGCTGAACTTGCGATTTTAAGTATCATAACGTTAACTTCTGTGGAAGTGATTGCCTACTTACTCATTTTAAATTGCTTCGCTATAGAAGCACTCCAGGCAAGGAACAAGCACTTTGGGCAGCTAAAGCTTGCCATGCTGAAACGGCTAATTTATTTTTTGTCCTATTGGTCTGCATTTGCAGAAAGTTGCTAGGGACATGTGCCAGACAGACAAAGACAGGGGAAAGGAAGCCAGAAGCAAAACTCAAAAGACCAACACACACTGCATCCCCAAATTAGAACAAAACGCTACGTCACTGGCTGTAATTGGCAGCCTCCCCTCTGAACGGACTGCAGCACTGCTGCAAATTTAATACTAATGAGCACTGATCTGCAAAACAGGAGGAAAGTCGTCCACCTGAACTGTGCAGATTTAGGAGGAAATAGACTTTTCTCAACTATATATAAAAAACAGTTTAATAGGAAGTATTGTGTGGCCACATTATGGAAACAGAATGGCGATGAATCACACAGCTAACGCCTGTGCAGCAGGCAGCCGGCAGGACAGAGGTCCTCCCAAGCAACACCACGGTCGCGCTCAGCCATTTCTCTTCTTCTCATCTAGAGCTACTTGAGTATTTTCGGCAGAGGGGCTTACACAATTCAGAGGAGTTCTCGACAGCTTTTTCAGAAGAAGAAAAGAAAAACACTTCCTTTCCCCCTTCCGCATCAGCAAAACATGTAAATGTTAAAGAGCGTAAACACTAGACATAGAAGCCATTCACAGGACTTCCTCTATCTGTTGTCTACCACATCCACAACTTGCCACTTTTAAGTCCTATAAATTTTTTTTCTCCATTTTCTTTAGTGGAAAAAAATGTTCTGACCTTTTTTAACACGGATTAAATTCCAGACAGACTCTAGGAGGCTCAATCATAGCAAAACACCAACTACATTATACTCGGTAAGAAAATTTGTTGTGCTGATAGTAGCTTGGCAACGTTCTTAACTATGTTCTTCCTGGTTTATATAATTAGAGTAAATAAGTGACATGAGGTAGGTAGACTGTCACTGCCATTTTAGCTTGCACTTTAATTGTTTTATTTCTGCAGTAATAGTGACCAGACACTGGTCACTGCCGGGGGCTGGAATCTAGTTTGTCCTTATTTGGTCTCCAGCATCGAATCTTTGATGGAGAAACCAATACAGCTTCCTCCCGATTAAGGTTTCTTTGAAACTTCTTGAAAAAATTGTAGAGGTTTAAACTGCTCTTCAAATGTATTTCTACCCATCAGTGATAAATTCTAAAACTAGTATTAAGCCTCTAAAAACGCACTGTCTGTTAGCATGGACCACTTTTCAGGAGACTGGGCTAACTTACAAATTCCAGAAAATATTGAGATTCTTTAAATCTTACTGGCAAAGCTGCGATAATCAGTTTGTGTATACACACTGGATTTGACCATGTAGACCGATTTAAAGGTCAGGTTTGCATATGCAGTCTAGAGATTTTCACTGCCTTAAAAATACTTTACTGTCTAGTGTGCATCAGGCACAAGCAACCAAAACACCTACCGTTCCCATGCAACTGCAGTTAATTAAACGCCTGTTTTAACAATGATTTTTTGAATGAAAAGCCCCACTTACCATATGGCTACCTATTAACACTACGTTGTTTATCAGTTTAAATAAACCCCTACAGCAATGAGTATCCATGTCACGAGTACCTAAATACAGTTAACGATGATGTATTTTAGCACTCTAAAGTAGAACTGTACCTCTTGAGACGTTTTCATGGCAAATTTTAAGGCTTTATAGGAACCTGAAGAGCAGTAAGTTAATGTACAGAATTAACTTAGAGGAAAAAGTAACAGTTTCATTACTCTTTATAAAGAAATGAAGTTTTTTAAATATGGTACTTAATCCTTCAGATTTAGCTCAGTCCCTTAATGCTGCTTCCTGGAACCTGGGGGCGGGGGGTGGGGGGAACTGAATTTTCTTTTACAAAAAGAATGAAATTTTCTTCTACGTGAAGACTTTAACTGAAGGAATATTCAAAAATGTTATTAACACTTCGGTGCTGGAGCCTGAAGGGCATCACAGCGAGAACTTTCAGGCCAGGAGGGTCGAGAACCGAACCACTGGCAGATCTGACCTCTGCACTGGGGGTTCTCTGAAGTTTTTAAATCCTCCTGAAACTGCTGGGCTTAAAAGGGCAAAGCTACTTTGGCAATTCATCCTGGAATTTCCTTTATGGAAAATAAAAGGTGACACTAACCGCTAAAGGAAATAGCTCTGATAGTTTAAATCAGTTTTATATGAGCCATTTCAGTATTTATAGGTCAAGCTTGATTACAACCAAAATAGATTATTATACAGCTGTCTTTAAACAACTACAACAAAAAAAAAACCCATGGGCAGTTGGACTCCTGCTCCCAGAAGAAGAGACACTATGTTTAACTCACAAGGAAGGGAGGACACATCCTACAGCAGCTAACAAGATGAGTACCACTGGCATCAGCCAGCTCTTCCCCTCCACCTCATGAACAGTATTCAAACAGGAACAAAAAAGCCTTCTTTTTTTTGTGTCTTTGAAATGATAAGACGTAAGGCAATAGGAAAAAAAAAATCTCCCATATTAGTATGCAAATTTGTTAAACATATGGCCTGGAGACAGTGAGTTCTGCACTCAGAGCAAGACCTTGGAACATACCACACTTAATTTGAATGTTAATTGCCGTTATCCGCAATTTCTGTGCTTTCCATTTTGCTTAGGACACCCTACCACCGAAGTTAAAACGCCCATTCAACTGTTTTTTCTAGAGTAACTCTACAAATACAACATCAGCCATACAAACGCACAGGCACTACCGCCACTGGTTTTAAAATAGATTTAGGAACTTTTTTAAACTTCTGCCCATACAGATGCAGTTAATATGAACCTGGCATGAAAAGGACAATAAAAGAAGTTTCAGCCTCCCAGCTCTGTAGACATGACTTAGTCATTCTGACACCTGCTAATGGCATGCTCAGCTACCCTACCACCCCACTCAAGCTTGCTTTAGTGCTAAATTGGCTTGTACTTGATATTGTGTTTATGATGAGGGTTTAGAGCAAACAGTTCATTTAACAGATAGAGGCTACAAAGTACAGAAATTACAGAATAAAGGAAAAGACCTGCTTTCTCGGAATCACACCATTGAGGAAAGTGCCCTAGAGCATTAAAACATCTGTTTGATCATTTTAAAAGATTCCTGAAAAAGCTTTATTCTAAATTTGAGTGCATTCTAGTGATCAATATGCCAATGCAGTGTACTCATGAAACAAGACAAAACCGTAATAATATTGTTAATCCCTATGACTTTATAAGTGATGAGTTAAAAGCCCTAAATGCATGAATATTTCATGAGAAAGGCTGTCTGGAACCATTTCAGTCTGTATCTTTAATCTTAATGTTATTTTCAACTACAATTAGTGTTATAATCCAAAGCAGAAAGCAACAATTGGCTAAATTTATTTTATCTTCACCTGTATTTATTTCGTAAATCCATCAAGATTCCTGTTCTTCAGACCTGATACCCAGCACAGTACCAACACATCAAATCCCAGGGTAAAGCAAGATGTGCTGGAATGGGACTACTTACGCAAAAAGGAGAATTGCACCAGAAATAACTTTACCCAGTGAACTATGATTTACTTTAAACTATCACGTGGTAGGTGGCATAAAAAAAGATATTATTCTGCATGTCAGCTGCCTGTAATGAAAGTCTTCCTCTTCTCAGCAGCCCCTCCCTACAACTTCAAGTTTATTTGCATTAGAGAAAAGAGTGTTACATAAAAAGCAACATAAAAGGCACTGCAACCAATACATCCAGCCGAACTGCTCCTCCCATATACTCGGAGCTTTCCAGAGTAAGGGTCTGTTTCCAACTAATGTGTAAAAAACATGAGAGATGCCCGATTCCATACAGGACAAAAACTAGTAGTGGTTGTACTTCTAGAAGCATGAAGCACTCACAACTACAGCCACAGCCAGCTAGAGCCATAGATGCTCAGATTTTTTAAAGAGCAGATTTCATAGCCATGAGTTCACACACAATACCCTAATTTAAATATGACAAACTCAAATTTTTTTCATTATTAGAACACTCTAGAACACAACATCATTGGATCCAACAAATATTTCAACAAAAACCCCCAAACATTCCAGCCAGCCTTGAATTTGCAGTTTTAGCCACTCACAAGTGAAACTCAACTGTGTATTTCTGAAATGCTCCAGCAAGCAGCAGTTATGCAACGCAACCGATTGACAAACACGCTGGGTGCTCCTAGTTGCAGTGCATGTCCAAAAAGCAGTCTTTTCCAGTAACTCTTGACAGGGCGACAATTACCTATTACAGAAATGCTCACTCCTTACGTGAGTGTATGAAGCACCAGGGCAGCATGTATTTTTGACTACCTCATTTAAGCGAGTAATAAAGATCTGTTTCAGCCATAACACAGCCACTGCTGTGGACATATCCAGACCTCTTGTTTCAGTGCCCGAGATGGATTTAAATACTTTCCATCTTATCAATATTCAAAATAAATAACAAACCATAATGACTCAGGCCACCTGCTCAACAGGACTGATACTGCCTGGCTCCCCATATTTTCAGTCAAACAAAGCGAAAAGGATGAGAAAGCCAAGCCAACCACCTGCAGCCGTGGGCTGTAAGCAGCCCTGCAGCTTCCTTTTTTGCTGTTTGTCCTATGTTACCTGCTTCCTCCCCGTTACAAAAGCCCTGTGGAGGTTCAGACTTTCCCCCCAGATACAGGATTTTGTTCATCAAAAGAAAACAAACAGAAGTTTTCAAAACACACTAAGGTCTGCTTTTGTCAGCATCTGGATTTCTCAATCAAAAAAATTAAATATGCGCTTTCACCTAGGTTCACGTCAAGCCACTACAGCTGCACTGAGGAAGTGCCTGTTCAGGTATAGCAGGTATTTCCCAACACCCGGCACCCAATACCTGCTGGACCACTCGCAGCACGGAGCAGCAACACACATCAAAACATCGTCTTCATGTGGCCACATTCAGATTCACGCTGAGCTACCCTACCTGCTTCAGCCAGCTGACACGGTGAGAAAAGAGCCCTTTGTCATGCCCTGTGGACTACCATCACAGAAGAAACAGAAACAACACAGTTTTAAATCTCACCTTTAACTAGATGTACTGGCTACTAGTGTTGTGAGTGCAATCTGCAAATATAAAAGTTATAAAACCCAGAATGATTGGTGATCAAAAACAGGGAAGGTTTCTGGTGTCCCATTTCTTCCCACACACACCTCAAAGAATCTTCCCACAGCAGATGAATGCAATTTAAGTTTAAACACACCATTTCTGACTAGGAATGTACACTCAGTGCCTCCTCCTTGAACACCACCCATCTTCCCACAGACTCTTCATTTTAATATTGTTAAATGGACTACTTTAGACAACCCTAATTATTGCAGTATTTGCACGGGGAGAAGTGATCTCTCAGTAACTAGTTTCTGTCCTGTTCAGAGCTTTGGAGATCAAAACTTGTTTCATACCAAACCTGGAACTAAAATGGCATCAGTACGTCTAGCACCAGAACAAAGTGCTTCAGCATAAATACCAGGTACCAACAGCTGAGGAGGTACGTGCTGTCCTGACTGATGCTCCACTATCACTAGGCCTACACAGCTTCTCCTGGCACTCCCCTTTTTTCAGAAGAAGGGAGCTCAGAAGATAGGCAATAATTAAGAAAATTATCGCTATCACACGGGTAAGCACGGGTATCTTCTAATAATGAGCCATTTATCTCCAAATGGTTTCAGTCAGCCAGCAGACACGTAAAACTAACTCACAGATGATATCTTAACAGTCACCAACACAACAAGTGAAGCCAACTGAAAAACAAGCAGTGAAGACCCTAAATTTGTTGCAACAGAAAGGCAGCTTGATATAAGCTCCCATAAATGCAGGCTATTCCTTGCATATAACAATACGTTACCACTGAAGACAGAGAGAAAACATTCACCATTTATCCAGCATCCAGAATAAGCCGCAGGTCACATTCTTTCCAGACGTAACAGGCAAAGCAGATAGCCACCATGTTACCTCTGCTACAGTCCCAGCACAAGACCCACAGAAGGACACTGCCCAAAGTCAGACATAGTCAGGAACTGCAGTTTCTTGTTCTCTTCGCAACTCCTTCCCTCTATCAGCAGTGGTACTTGCACAACCACACAATGAGTCAGAGCGAGAAGTGATCTGGTTGAAAACGACATATATATTTTTGTGACTAGCTCAGTTTTCAGCTAGCTAAGCTCCCTGAGTTACTTCAACATCTAAGAACGCAAGTATCAGAGCAAGGGGGACACTGGGGTGTGCCGCTGCATTTAGTGACCATGAAACCACAGCCTGAAGCTCTGACCACTGGAGCTCTCGCATCATCTTGCCCACTCTACCAAGTAATATGACAGTGCCATGTAAACGCAACGAAACAAGGGGTAATTCAGATCGCAATGGATCTCCAAAGGTCTCTGCTACAACCCCCTGCTCCAAACAGGGCTAGCTTCAAAGTCAGACCAGGTCATTCAAGACCTTGCCCAGTCAAGTTCTGCGTATCTCCAATGACAGAGACCAAAAGGTCCTCAGCAGCCTGTTCCAGTGCTTAACCACTCCCGCAGGAACAGCCCATCCTTGCTTTAACTGAAATTTTCCTTGCTGCCACTTGTCATCGTGGCCTCTTGTCCCTTCAGCGCGCAGCGTTGCCTTTCCCTTGCCATGGCAGGCTCCAAGAGATAGGCAGGGTCAGTCACTCGGCGAGACGTCTGTGGATGTTGGGGTAAAACCAAACTCACACCATGGGGTTTCAGAACATACCTTGCTCATCCACGAACAGCTTTCGTCAAACATTCTCAGTTTCCTTTACTTCTAAAGATACACGGTAAACTAGTCTTAGCAGGCATGAAACAACTACTTGATACATCATACCACATTTGAAAAACTCACTTTTTTTGCACATGGAAGACACTATCTACAGAAACATAAGTTACCTACTCTGTCCTCTCAAGACTGTCACCCACAGCAAATCCACTCTGCTTTTTCACAGCCTGCTCTGACACCTGAGCAAAAGCAAATCAACTCAAAGCACACTCAGCTGGAGCCTCAGAGCTTATGTTAAAGCCATTTTATCTTGTAGTTGCTTTCAATCCTGGTGATACTCCATGAAATATAATTCACACATCATTTTTTATATACTATAACCAGGTTTCTCCTAAAAATCTTACATTATTGGATCAAATACTGTGTTGAATGCCAGGTTTACCAGCTACACAGCAACCTTAAAAAGCATATTATTTGCGTTTTTAAAAAACTCCAAGGTATGGCTAGGAAAACCAGCATTTACTCTAAAATCTTGTCTGTTTTGTAAATCAAAAGAAACCATGCATTCTGGCGAGCTTGTTTACATATAAATCAAGAAATCTTAAGGAGAAAGTTGGACTAAATGACCGTTGTAGATCCCTTCCGACTGAAATATTCTATTCTCAAAAGAAAAAACCAGATGCATCCGAGGAATCTGTATACTTATGATATAGGTTTGTTTTCCAGAGAATCAGTCATGAGGAACATCTGGCCAAACTTCACCCTGTTTAAGTAACATCACACTATGGAGTTCAAACCCTTAATTTGTTTTCTGGTCCCTGAGTGATGCAGCCCTAAAGATGCTAACTCCCTGCAGAGGCAGCTCCATCCTCTGACAGCGGGGACCTCCCTGGAAGCCCATAGGTAGGGACACAAATACAGGCAGTAAAACAGCAGAGTGGGAGACACTTCGGAGCAGAACCCGTCACCAAGCTAAGACCAGGGCACGACAACCTCACGCCAAGTCATTCAGAACACAGACTTGTCTCAAACACAAATCTAAACTACATATGGTTTGGACTATCAAAGAATATTTAAATAAGTTATCATTCCTGCAATAACTTTCCTAGGTGGTATAGGACTTTTAGGGAAGAAAGCTAAAAGCAATGCTGAAATACAGAATTAACGTCAGAGGGCTAGATAGTGTTTTTTCAACATGTAATTTGCAAGTATATATGCAGGCTAATCAAAGGTTATTTCTATTTCAACATGTTTATATAAAAAGTGTATCCACAGATACTTTACATTAGATAATTCTTTTTTATATCCTTCTTACTCTGAAGCTATGAATGAAAGTGTATCTTCTTCACACTTATTTTAATCCTTTCTCTTCTGGTATACTATTTCAACAGTTCTTCATTTAACCAACACAGATTTTTTTATTCATTCTAATATTAGTGTTGAAGACACTAAACTGGATCAGTTAGACTCCTACTCGGTTCTTGCTTCCAAGTGTTCCTGAATGCTCAACAATACAAATTCAACAATGGGAAAGCAAAGGAGTTAAATCTATGACTTGCCTAAGAGCTCTAATCTTATTGTACAACTGCAGAGGATGAATAACCTACTACTACTTCTAACTGTACGGCTTAAAAAAAAAAAAAAAGCCAAGCATTCTGGGAAATGACTTTTACCCATAAAAATCGCGCCTCTCTTGAACTGACTAATGCAATCTATCACTTGTATATGTAGGATTGAAATAAATTCATCTTCACAACTTTATGCTCTATTTAACCACTTCCATTAACTGAAATACACTGAACTTGATTATATTTGCAACACTAGCAGTGGAAAGCATATTGTATTTTCAGTCTGCTGAGTAACAGCCATGAGCTAACACAACTCTAGTCTCATTCCAACCTCTGCTTTATGAACAAAAAGCTAGGTCCTCCTTTATCCTCTCTGTACTTACGATGCTAGGACATAATCCAAGGAGAAACCTGTTTGAGAGATGAACTTTTTAGGACGTTAATTTATACCCAGAGAGCAGCCTAGGAACCCAAATAATCTCAAATCCTGGCTGCCAGACTTCAGTACTGCAGCAAATAAAACAGAACACCTCACACAAGTTTTAGCATCTGAACAAGACAGACTGGATCAAACAAGATAGCTCAGCAAGATTAACTTTTCTCTCCAACTTTCTAACATCCTTACTTATCTCGGCCATTAGGTGTCATGTTTCCAGGATCAGAAGCTTTTGCAAAGTGCGAACACAAATGCCTAAGTAAAAATTTGACCCTGGGATTTATAAGCACCCCTTTAAGAAGATGCTGTCATTAAAATTATGTTTAATTTCCTATTACCTATTAAATAAAAGAGTAAAAGCAAATCAATAACTACTTCAGAGCTCAGCATAAAATGAATTTAGGCTGTACTCTAACCACCATCCCCACTATCTCCTCTTAAAAAAAAAAACAAACAAACCTAAACCAAAACCCACCTCAAATCAAGGCCAAAAAAAAATCCAAACACAACCCCAGGACTTGACCAAGTTTTGAAAGTTAGGTCTCTCTTGAATCTGCTTCTGCAGAACTAAACACACAAAGCTATGAGAAGTGCTTGATGTTTAACACTAATCTGGCTCATCAGAAATTAAAAGAAAGTGATAAAATAGGAAGTCTCCCATATCACCCTATAAAAAAGTTTTGATTAGGATCCACAGCCAGACCCAGCTGACCGAGCCCAGCAGCGCTCTGCTGAACTGATTTCAGCAAGGTTGAAAGTAACACCAGACCAAGGGGAATTCTGAATTTCTAACAGCTACAAGTAAAAAACATTTCAAATATAAAGAGTAAAGATTTGAACTTTATGTACGTTCAAAAGATTCACTTCCTTTTCTCTAGTATAAACAGAGAACATGTTCCTGTTCTTAGAATATTAGGATTCCCCTTTAAGATGATTTTTTAAAGTCTCTGTAAAGTTGCACAGAAGCAATGTTCTCTAAGTACTAAGCACAAGTTCAAAGTGCCGCCAAGTACACTGTGCACGCGCATCGTACAAGAAAAAACACTGCAATATATAGTACAAACAACTGTTCAGAATTGTTTATGCCTGAGACTATGATTCAATATACAATTAAAACTTTTATGTTAGAGTATGTCCACATTACACTACTGCTATCTAACTACGTTTCAGTTTTTTAAGAACAGTTCTCAGACTGGATGAACAGCCATGAAATGTATCACAAATAATCTATGTCTGTAGATTTGCAGCTTATGGTTTCAAATATAAACCATTTTGATAAACTGTGTAAACATTAGTCTCCAAATAAAAGCATTAATGTGTCACTGGAATTATACTGCGCTAGTAATTTAGTCCACTTGGCACTCAGTCCTCTCAAAATCTTCAGCAAAGCTACTTACCCTAAAAACGGCCACACCAGAGCCAAGACACGTGATGACAGACACTGCTCTTAGCTCCTCTGAGTCGTCGAATCACAACTCTTGGGTCTGCCAGCACCGGTTGGGCCTACTAAACGCCATCAAGGTTTCTTCTGCACCGTACACAGTCCCTTGATCAGACCAACTACACCCTTCCGGACATACTCTCCTACATTTACAAAGGCCATAAGAAATATCTGCTCTTACTCACTTTTCTGTGGATGATCTTAGCCTGACAGAACACAAACACTCCTCTCCTCCTGGTGCGTAGAAAATACTGTGCATGAAAACAGATTATTTTTAGAAGCAGTGCATGTGAGCACAGCACTTCCTGTCAACTCCACCTTGAAGAACGACATACGTATTCTCATTCTCATTTCCAAAACTAGGATTTCACAACTTCTGCTACCCGGCACAACAGAGAGAAGGAAGGGACACTCTGCCGAGAGCTGCGAGTGGCAATTTCCCAGTTTCTAACTTGGCATTAAAAACTTTTGTTGGAATATGTTGTCAGTCTTCAGGCAATCGCGTCAATAAATCGATGGCATTTTTTCTGCTACAATGATGAACAGAACATTAAATGTTTTTATTTATTACACTGATCTTTTCCATAGCAACAGGATGTGAACATGGCATTCCCAGCGTAATGAAGTCACTATAGCAACGTGATAATGATGTCAGAATAATCAGACAGCATTTCATACTTGGGACGTGGTGAACTACACCGCTTCTATAAATTAAAAAAGTTGCAGATATTGCAAAGGCAAGGGAGCTCCCTAAAGCTTCCCTTTAAGTTGCCTCATTTGGGATAACTTCTTATTCAAGGCACAGACCTTTGACTGCTAACGTGCTACTTAATGTTTCTCCATAGCTTCATCCGTTACTGCCTAAAAGTCTCACGAATTCCCACGTTAAAACCCTTTCAGAATCTGAGGGATCTGCTAGCACCAGTGAGAGGTAATGACATACTGTTTTCAGTAAGAAAAAGCAACGACAAAAGTCACAACAGTGAAACATTTCACGGCAGACAGACACTCTCAACTAAACAGCCAGTTCCTCAATTTAACTCTTCAAATAATCTGGTGTCTCTTCTTACATGGAGCAATATTACTACTCAGACAGAATTACAAAAGCAACAGAAATTATAGAGTGCTGATACAATACTCCAAAGGCAGACAGGCGTTTTCAAGCCAACTGACTACTTTAAGAAATATTATCTCCCTTGTTAAGCTACTGAAAGGAAAAAGACAGAGTTTTCCTGGTTTGCCTTCCCTGTTTGCAGCTCTTTCCAAGTTGTGAGCAAAGCAAAACCCAAGAGCCAATTCCAGTTCCGTGTCGGTCCATATCGACTCGGCGTGTCCAAACCCCAACCCTCTCACTGAGAAAGCTTCGCAGAAATCCTCGCACAAAAAACAACCGAATTGTAGCTCAAATGTCATAAGCAAAGTCGCTAATTAACAAAAAGTATCTAAACGCAAGTT
>NW_009190429.1:42972-43207 GCF_000690835.1 Fulmarus glacialis
CCTACACAGAGCACAGTTTCTCTTTAAACTGCCTCTTCAAAGCGACAGAAGGAAGCTCAAGAAACCATTTCAGAGGTGAAGTGGTCCGAGACAACTGGTCCCTGGGCCCGGAGGAGGAGAGCGGGCCAGCGCCTTGCTCCGCACGGCTGGCGAGGCGCTGCTCAGCGCCCGCTCCGAACAGCGAGCCGTCCCCTGGGCCTGGCTGGTCCCACCCGCCTCCTGCCCCAGCCTCCCG
>NW_009190430.1:0-878 GCF_000690835.1 Fulmarus glacialis
AAAAAAAAAAAAAGAAGAAGAAAGAGAGAGAGAGAAAAGAAATCGGGGAAAGTCAGTTTTACTGAAGGTGGCCGGGTTTATTTCCATGAATTTCACTTTGCAGCAGGAAGGTTAAAATAAGTGCTTAGGTGTTTAATTTCTCACCTAAACAGCAGACTTGGTAATTTTAAGGGAAATAAAAAAAATTACATTGTATCAGCTCTCACTGTCGCCAGCTCGGAGAAATGAAATAAATCAAAGTTAAAAGCTTGAGTATCATTTAATTATGGTGCGAATAGCGCTTGGAAAGAAGTAGAACAACATCTCTAAACAAATTACCAGGAAGGAATTATTAGATTGAAATTTCATTTAGGCTCGGGAGACACAGCGCTTCAATATGTAATCTGTTATGCCTCATCTGATTTGTATGCTTAATTCAGCTTGACGAATTTATTAGTTTTCATAATAGTAAAAAAATTGAGCAGCACTATGGGCTAATGCATTGTGTGTACTATAAATTGTATGTCACCGTTGAAAGGCTGAAGTCTATAGAAATCTTTTATTAATGACAACATAGGAAAGAGGATTTTCTTGCAAGCCTTTAAGGAGTTCATGCCAAACCTCCGCGCTTCGTGTCTCAGTAGGCTATTAACATATCGTCATACTAATTAGGCTACTTCATGAGTGATATAATTTCAAACTTTAAATTATGTTCTAATTAACAAGGGTTGTCCAATTTGCTTAATCTTCAAAAGGCTTTTGGCTTGTCTAATTACTCTAAAGCACCGAGCATCTCCAACGCCCAAGAAAAAGCCATCAATAATATTGGTGCGCGTTTGCAGTAAATCCCGGGCAGAGCCCACGCGAGGCGCGGCCCGCCCGTGGCGGGCAGCGGCTGG
>NW_009190431.1:0-7463 GCF_000690835.1 Fulmarus glacialis
ATTATATTATTTATTATATTATTATTATATTACTAACATTACAGTGTGGCTTCATGCAAACTGCCTATTGAGGATAGTCCAAGCTCATGCTGGAGATGGCTCTAACAACATAATAGTCCAGATAATCCAGGTCCAGCACTTGAGAACATTACCCGGCCCTGCATAATTCACTCCTATGGATAGACGGTGCTAGGTGGATAGCTCTGAACCTCTGCCCTGGGCACAGGGACACTCACCAGGGCAGATGCCTTTAGTAACCACCTGGCTTAATGTGACTCCTTTCAAAGAAGCTTGCCTGATTCTCTGTTGTAACCATTGGCAGGTGGTCTTTGAGAGTCATTTTAGGTTTCAATGTTTATCAGCTAGCTATATGAACAATAATTTGTATTCAGGTTAAGAATCTTGTGAATAAAAAGCCTGGAATAAAAAGCCTGGAACAAAAAGGCAAGTCCAGGGCTTGGATAAAAAAATTAATAAAAACCTGTATTTGTTGATTTCAGTCTGATTTACATTTGAAAGTTCCAGCAAAAAACTTTCAATTCCTTTTGCCAATGGACTTGGAAAAAGGAAATAATTTTATAACATTAAACCTTAATTCTTCTACCATGAAAATTAACAGCGTGACTGGTATAAAACTGCCTAGAATCTGTTGCTAAAAGGAGAAAAAGAACTTTCAGGGAACGGCTCCACACATAACTGGATGAATAATTACATCAAATAAGACACTGGGAGTCAGCAGAGAATCTACAGATGAGAATGGAAAAGAAGAACTGATTGACAAAAACAAGCTGCATCTTCAGGGACAAAATGCTGAAGGTTTTAGTAAGAATTATGAAAGGGCAAGCTGAACTAGAGCAATCAAGTAGATTAAAAGTACCCCCAAAATGTCCTTCAGTCACATGCTAAAAGTTAGGGAGGAAAAGTGGGATCTTATGTAGTGAGAAACAGGGTAGAAATTAAAGATAGTGCAGGTGTGAATGAAAAGACTTAAAAATCTCACCTCAGTTTTCTAAAATGACAGTGACATGGGCTACTGGAGACAATTCAGGGTGGCTCTGAATTGGGAAGCCCTGCCAAAACAGGGATAATACTATCTTGCTGAGATAACAGGAGAAGAACCATTGTTTAAGAAAAGGAAGAAAATAACCAGGTATCTGTTGGCCAGAGTTAGCTTCTCAAAATTTTGCAAAGCTGGAGAACAACTTCTGAGGGAAAAACTAAAAAAGAGGTAAATAGAATATTTACTAAAGGTAATCTCATACTAACCTGACACCTTTCTTTGACGTGATAGATGATCTTTTAAGAAAGGGAAGCACAGCACAAGTTAGCATCAGTGTATGCAGTAAAGGCTGATGATAAAGTCAAAGTCATATTTAAAAATCATTTGCTTCTTAAATGTCATAGTTTCTATGTAGTTATTTATTCTGTCCTGGAAGATCTGAATTATATTTTGTTGGTAGAAAAATTGTAGGAATAGATAATTTTTTCAATAGCAGAATCCTTGTAAGGTGTCCAGTCTTTTTCTGTTTTTGTTGCTGCTTCCTTCCATATTATTTTGCTCTCTAGCTACTCTATGATTCATATTCCATAATGCAATTTTGGCCACTTTCCTTCCCTCTGAATTGATGTTTCTTTCCATTGCTGTTAGCTAGTATGTTATTCAAATTCAAAACATTATTATATTTCTCCTCTCTCTTGCTCGCTCTTTTTTTTTTTTAAAGATCAAACCTTATTAACATCCTGGCTCCAATTCCTATTTTTCTGCATGCTTACAGTATGACGTCAAGTTTTACAATGGAAAAAAAAGCTCCCTCCCCCCCCCTCCCCCAGCAATTTAATTTATCGGGGAAATTTAGTTTCCAAACTCCCTGCCTTCCCCTCTCCAGTATCCCAGCTTTTACACCTCATTAATATGATGCAAACACACACCCACACAGATACTCTGTTACTATGTTTCTAGACCAAGACACAGACATTTGTAGCTACTCTTCCTCCATCTCACAATCGCTCTCTCTGTTGTTTTACTACTGTAGAAGTCCCTTGATATTTTGACCATTATAAGATATTTTCAAATTATTCCACAGCCAGCTTTTAAAAGCTATTTCAATAAATTGGTGGCTGGAAATGTGAGCCAGGATTATAAATCAGATGACAAAGTATGTTTTTGTGTTAAAAAGGATGGCTTTTATAAGCCTTGGTCCTGACAAAAATATAGGTTCTTCTTTAGGTCACTTTGAGAAAATATCCACAGTCTGATGATTTTAAAATACTGACTTTCCTACTATGTGCAGGTTTTTGTTTGTTTGTTTTTTTAAGAACTGGAGCTGTTGTACTTTATTTTAAGGGTATGGAATTTATAACCCAGCCTCAATTAGCCATGAAAGGGGATTCTTTAAAATGAAGGAGTAACAAGGTATACTCCCCATTAGCTTCACATGTCAAGGCTAAGTAGTTTGGATGGATGGTGAAGAGAATACGCAGAAATTCGAAAACAGCCACGTAGCTATTATTTATGATCTGTGGAAGAGTGCTCTCAGCAGCATGCACAGACTTGGAGCCAGGCATCGCAAGCGCAGTTGCGCAAAGCAGTCCGGTCCCACTGGGCGCAGCTGGGCGATGCCACACCACACCACCTCTCAGCTTGCTGCTTTCTCTGACATCTGGAGGGATGGACAGCCCAGTAAGCCCTCAGTTTCTTCTCCCTGTGCTCGCCTGTAGCCTCAGCAATTACTTTTTCAAATAGCGTGCCCCTGGCCATAGCTTAGCTTTTATTATTTCTGTTGTGAGATCTGTCATGCCTATCCCCTTGTTGTTCAACCCTTTCGGATTTCAAATAAGCCTTCCTTAAACTATGACTACAGAGAATAGAAAAAAGGTAAGTACAAAGTGAACCAACTTGCAACAACTAAATTTAAATCCTGTGTACAGATTTCTTAAAAGTCTTGGCTACAACCATGATATCTGTCACGCCTCCTCAGCCAAATCCCAACCCCTTCAGTCTCAGGTGAAAACTGGGGGAATATCTGAGTCGTGCAATGACTCCCAAAGACATCAGCTCCGAGACACAGAGCGGCAAGGCAGCGAGCCCCTCTTTTGGAAATGCAGGAGCTTTCGCCGACAAGCCTGGAGGTCAGCTTCCTCCCTCCCTCGCCAAGCCGTGGCGGCGACTCCACCTGGGACAGTATCCCGAGGGAGAGAGGCGATCTCTCAAATGGACAGAAATGTCACTGACAAAAACATGCTTCCCTGCTTCTGAGACCTTAGCGCGAGAGGGGAGGTGTGACCGGTCCGGCCTGGTGTGAAAGCCCAGACAGGAGAGCCATGAAAGGCGACTGAAAGAGGGCAGAGTTGCATGGTCGTTTTCGTTCATTACAAGCTGGAGCTTGTTTTGCTGGAACATTTCCTGCTCAAGCCTCGTCAACAGAGCAGAGTTGGTCAGAGGTGAAGGACAAAACCATTTAATAGGGATCAGTCTCTCCCGAGGAGCACAACGTGCCTCAAAGCACAATGTGCGCAATGAAGCCAAAGAACAGGGCAACCTGTTCTCTCTGCATCATGACCTGCAGGTTCGGTTTTCTGCATGTTACCAGAGATACGCTGAAGGAAGAACCTCTGCAAGACCTGAATGCCAGGAGTTTTGAATGACAGGCACTCGCATGCTCACCCCAAAGCACTGCCATACCTAAATACTAAGCAGTTCCTCCTCTCTCTCTCAAGTTATTATTATCAGATCATACCTCTTCGGCAGAGCTTATGCAAGACCCTGAAGTCCAGGCTGTGTGTCCCTAGCAGTCACTGTTCCCTCAACTTTACAAAGTATCTTCTGGATAGCTTTTACCAGTGGTTTTCCTCTGGAGTTGTAAATGGAATAACATGTTCCCCAATGGACTCCTAGGAGAGCCAACAGAAGTTACTCCACGTGCCTTCTCCTTAAGGGCTGTTGTGCTCCATTATTGTCATTCTCTCATGTTTAAACAAGTGCATATGCGTACAAATACATGCACAGGAGGTGCCTGCCTGAACCCATAAATCTGACTCACCACATGTTAATACAGAGAATAGCAAGTTCTTAACAGGAATATATCAGATAGCATTTTTCCTTCCCAAATATGTGGTTCGGAGAACAGATTCAAGTTCAGTTTCACAAAGATATCCAATCATCCACATTTAAAAATCAAGAATTTTACTGCAGCTAATACAGTTATATTACCAAAACTGAATGCTAGTAAATACAGGTGCACAACTTACACTCCTTCAAGAACTCTGCGGAGAACAAGAAAAAAACTGCCCTTCACAGAAGCAAGACACCAAGTAGGGGAAGGGAGTTGTCTTCCCTTCTGCTAAGCTGCCATTTACCATTCAAAATTCTTATTTGCAACTTCACACAAAGTGCTCAGCAGTGAGTGCTTACTCATCACTGTCCAGATTTTGCTAAATCTTCACTTATGGTGACAATTATCTGTCTCTACCTACTTGCATCCCTGATGCAGTGGAACCACCGATGGCAGACCCTGGCCCTGTGCCTTCTGTTATTAATACTTACACTATTATTTTTACACTGCTGATTGATAGACAAAGTTATTTCAATTATTCTGGGCCATGCTTTCTCTACATTGTATTTTGCGTACAGGGCTTTACACTGACAATCTAGGCAAAGTGTGTCTTTTTGTATTTAAAAAAAAAAGCAATTCCTTTGAAGTTCTTATGGTGTTTGCATATGACAGGGGAGATTTACAGACAGATTACGTTTTAGAACATTCTCACTAGAACTGTAGCTGTTAAGAAATTCAGAAACACTGGGACTATAAATCCAGAAATTTCAAGCAATATGTGGAATGTTGCCAGATTTAGAAACAATCCAATAATGTAATATTTTGGAGGTAAGATATCTTCAGTCTAGCAGCATCTTAAAGCTCATAGCTCACATTACTAAGTTCATATTTCATGGAAGTTACACATATATAGATTTCATTTTTGCTACAAAGGTGATGAATTGCAGACGGAGATGTCACACCAAAACATAAACACAAGCAGAGAGAATGTGTTGCAAAGTTTTACTGTTTCTATAGAATTCCAAGCACCAGCTGTAATGCAAAATTATAGTACATTAGGCACTGTGCTTGATATGGGACACCTGCTTATACTGCTTCAAATGTAAAAATCTGGGATATTCACTCTTTCAGTAACCTGAATACAGTCCACTTGCCTTCTGAATCTATGTATAAGCCTATGATTTAGTTGGTATTCAAAATACATCCACTAAATTAAGTAAAAATTACATGGGAAGTTATATGCAATGGCAACAACGCAAGATTTGTTAGGCACTCACTAGAGCATGATGTGACACAAGGCCATGTAACTGGACAACCTTAGAAATGACATAGTTGTTCGCCTTAGGTAGAAATACAATGTCAAAAGAAACCTACCTATCTCCTTTTCTCTTTTAATAAGGTTTTTACTCTTCTCAGGCAGTACAAATCAGGAAAGTATCTTGATATAGGATGTCCTCTGATGTTGGCCAGTTTTATGACATTTATCCTCTTCCCTCTCCAGTCAGCTCTAAACATGTTCCACAAGAAAAATAAAGATGAAGGAAAACCTAATTGGATCCTGCTACCTGACTAAAAGCCACAGCAATAAAACAATGCCTTGAATACATGGCTTGTTGAAATAGGTGACACAGGCATTTTGAATTTATAGCTACATGTGTAGACTGACTTGTGGATAACGAAAACATACATGTAATTACTCCTTGGCTGACAGAAAAGGGTCTGGGGGATGCAAGGTGAGAAAGAAGAGGAAAAATGCAGGAGAAAGGGAGGAAAAGTACCTACTTTTTAGCTGGCTTTTGACACGAATAGTAAAATATTGATTATTAATGGTCTTTGTCATGGGAAAGTGCATTACAAGCTCCCTGCTAAAACTTGTATTTGAGCTGTAGGAATATAAATACATATTTAAAGTTAGAGCAAACTGTAGGAGGTATAATACCTTTTTAACCAACTAGTATAACTTACTGCAACTGTGGATATGCTAAGCACTTTAATTATCCATGATATTTTTTTCTCAAAAATCAAATGCAGAAGCGCAGAACAACATAACCTCTCCACAACACTTCATGCCTGTGTATAATGCTTCCCTGAAGGACCTGCCTTCTTTCATCAAAGCCTAGTGTCAGATGTAAGCTGGTGCTGCTTCACTGAAAGCAGAGCAGTGGTGCTGATTTACACCAGCTAAGTACATGTATTCAAACAGCATCAATTAAATGTCACAACTTTTACGACCAGGGAAGAGGAACATTTTTGCTGAGGAGGCAAGCTTATGCTAATGTTGCCCTAGGCAGAGCAGAAAGTTTCTTGGTTTTGAAAGTCTGAATTATTTAAAAACAAAGCTAATTTTGCTGAAAACATTTTTAATAGAATAACTGAGTCTGTCTGTGAGATTGTTGCAAATACTCAAGTATCTACGTAGAAACATGATTCGCCACTCATTAGTTTAAAGACGTTTTCTTGGATGAAGCCTGTGAATGTGATATCCCACAACACAATGCCCACAATGAACCCAGACATATTTCGCTGTCAAAAAGAAGATCCAAAAATGCAGCAGTGTATGAGAGAGAATGGAGATTTAATATTGCTGGAGAGACTGTCTGAATGAACTTCTTATTATAAAAGGAGATTGAATCTTTCCATTATAAAAAAGTACAGATTACTACATCTTGATGAGCCTACTTTATTATAGGATTCTCACATGGTAGGAGGGAGTAACAGTGTTATCTGCCTTCTTCAGGATTTTGGTAGGGGGAACAGCTTTTTCAGAGCCTCCTCAGTTGAAGACGCAGCAACAGTGACCTCCCCTGTGGTCCTTGCATGCATCACCTACCTTTTTCTGTTTTACATCCAACATATAGTGTTACAACACAGCTAAGATGGAGACTTCTGCATCAGAAGCCCTAAATTAAAATTAATTTGGCTTACGGTTTTAAAACTTACTCTTTAAAAATGCCCTTTATTACTCAACAGGCCTTTTGCAATTCAAGTCTATGGCTTCCTGAAGCCATGTTCTTCAATTCCAAAAAATAAAAAAGCACATGCTGTATTTCATTCTGCCAGCCACACACTTGAAGGTGAGCTGGGTTCTCTTCTACCTTGGACATCAGGAATGTAAGTCTTAACTAAGTGACTGGCTGTTGAATTGTTGCTGTGGTGAGGAGTCCTGCCAGCTTGGCTTTCAAAGTAGTTAATGGTACAAATTAAAATTGAAGCTAGTAATTCCTGTGGCTAATGATGCCGTTCTTAAATTCTGTCTTTACCTACACTCCTTTTAGATGATTTCTCGCATACTTATAGGCATTCATAGACATAGGCACACACGAGCACGCAGTGAGACACAGCAGATCTGATGACACTAGTACGTGGCGTGGGGGCAGGATATAAGGAGGGCCCGATATGCCGGCCAGACCC
>NW_009190432.1:0-930 GCF_000690835.1 Fulmarus glacialis
CCCCATGCTCTGCCCGAAACGGCTGATTTCGGTGTCTGGCGAAATGAGCCCCTCCACAGAGCTGGGCAGCTCCTGGGAGCTGGAAGGGGCCAGGCGCCGAATGGAGACCCGATGGTGGGGAGCCTTCTTAAAAACACATCTCTTCTTTCTTCTGTAAAGTGTCTTTTGACTTCTCACGAATCTTAATTTTATTTTTTTAATGTCTCAACTTTGCGGACTCGCTGGATTCCAGTTGGCGACACCACTGTTCTCGCACAGGGTGAGGGCACGAGCACCGCGACTGCAGTGGGCGCGCTGAGAACTTCAGACTCAGCGCTCTCTCCAAAATGAGCAAAGTGACAATATTGTCCCGTCACTTGTGATCACCGGGGCAGCGCTGGAGAGTAACACAAAAGGGGTAGGAACACGGGTCCTTTAAACTTTTGGCATAGGATTTCAGAAAATGTTTTGTACCGTGCTCCTCTTTCCAAAGCTTTCCAAAGAGTAAAGCTGAGACTGTGAAACATGGACATCTGAGCACGATGACAGATTAGGCTGCGCAATACCTCTGCTTTTTCCTTCTTAAAATGCAACATGTCCCTCAAAGGGGATAGACCCCAACGCTGGCAGGTTTCTGGCTGAAAGGTGGATCCACGGGACGGGAACCTCGGCGGCACACAGGGGCCGGGGCGAGGCTGATGTGCCCCACGCAGCCACGGTGTGGGATCTGCCGCCTTTCAGTCATACAAGGCACCCTGCAGAGATGTAAAAGCATATTTTACTACGTCTTAGGGAGTCTCCCTAAATAAATAAAATCTTTTATTGAGTTCTTGCCCAGAAAGGATTCGTCCCATCGGCTGAGAGACCCAGTCCTGTGCTCCTGAGTACCCCCGGCATGACCGGCGGCAGAGCAGCGGGGTTTGCGGTTGCCTCCCGTGCCCGGCAGCAGGA
>NW_009190433.1:0-9196 GCF_000690835.1 Fulmarus glacialis
GTGCGGCTGGGGGGCGAGGCGCGTTATGGCGTGAGGAGGCCGCACCTAACGGGGGTTGGATTATGGGGAGAGGACCAGGACTGAGCCATGGGGAGGAGGCCCAGAGGCTGAGTCAGGGTGTAGAGGATGGGGAAGAGGGAGGGCTGTGGGGTCTCCGGCCGTGGGTTGGAGCTGTGGGTCTGGGTAAAGGGGAAAAGGCACGTGGAGGTGGGCTCGGGCAGGTAGGGGTCTAAGGGATGGGGCTGGGTGTGCTGAGGAGGGTGTCAGGGCAATGCTGAAGGCAGGTGCTCTGTGGGGAGGAGGGGAGAGGTGCTCTCAAATTTCCCACCTGACTGGGCTGGCAGGGGTGTACATCGGGGTTACTTTGTATTATCTTGCTTTACAGTACAGGGAGAGAGAGAGGAAACTTTGTGAGTTTTTCAGCTAAGTTGCTAATAAATGGGTGTTGCTAATAAATAGGTGTTGGTATTACATGAGGTCTTATTCTCATTCCTCTAACTTAAGTTTTTTAGAGTTTGGTTTAGAGAAGTCTTGAGCATCTGGGACCCTTTCTAATGCTCGGTGCTTCTGGAAATCTGATGCATTTTTTTTTTTTTCAGGATAAATTGCTTTAATACAAGTTGATACTTGTACTTTCGTTGATACTTCCAATGAAAAAATGCAATAGCAGGATAAATGTTACTTTAAAATTCTTCCAGTTATCCTCACAACCTGATATTCTCTAATTTATTTGGTTTTAAATGTTATGGTGGAGTTAATCTAATCAAATTGATCAGAAAACAGTGGAAGAGTCTTCACTGGCCTTCTGCCATATGGTTCATTACAGAAAAAAGTGTAGGCTTTCATTCGGTAAATCAGGGATTCATTTACGAAAATAGCTATGGGTCCTCCTGATTTAATTGATATTACTTATATTAACTCAATAAGTACATGAGTTTCTGCAAGGTTAGTACTCTGTTGCTAATAGGAAAGCGTCTACTATCTCATTTAGACCGTATCTAGCTGGCATTCACAACTGCAGTAAAAACAGCAGGCTTGAGTTTGGTGCTTAGTGGGGTTATTTTTAAAGCAAAAGTGATTTTAAATAACTGAAAAATAACATTGCTATTGGAAACGTAGAGAGCATTTTCTGTATAATGTGGCTGTTTTTCTTCGCAGTCGCTTGATGGCTTTAAAAAGAATGGGAATTGTCAAAGACTATGAGGTAGGATTCTATCTGCATTAAAACAGCCTTGCATTTTTTCCCCTGTGAGACTACTTTTGATATACTGATCTGTATTTTATTTCTTTCTACAGAAAATCCGTACCTTTACAGTTGCAGTAGTAGGTGTAGGTGGAGTTGGCAGTGTGACTGCTGAAATGTTGACAAGGTGTGGCATTGGTAAGGTAATGAGAGTTTTCTTCTTCTACTTCTTTATAGTAGATGGACCAGTCTTCTTCATAAAGAGTTAGATTCTATTTCATTCAGTTGATTTTGCCCAAATAAAAAAGTACTATGAAGAAAGCGCTCAAGAACAGCACTTGCATAAACATCACAAAGTCAGTATTTTTCTTACGCTAGTAAAATTGATTTACTTAGGGCTTAATCCTGTATCGTGTGGATGATTCTTGTTTGGATGCTTGTCTTTTCTGTGCTCTTATATGAGCCCATCTATCTAACCTTCATACTGGATTATTGCAAAAGGAAAACAAAATAAAGAAAAAGGAGAGGTAATTCGCATAGAAGATTAAGTCTTATGAGAACGTTGATATTCATGAAATTGAAATGCGGTAGATGTCAAACAGATATTTTTATCACAAACATAAGTTTGTCATGTGGCAGACTTGGAGCTAAAAATCTAGCTGCAGTTAAAAATAATTTGATGTGTGTATAGATAACAAGAACCTCCAGGGTTAATAGAACAGGGTTTTTCTTTAAAGGAAGAATTTGGGGAAGGCTTAGATGTTTGTATTTTCAGGCAAAGCCTGACCATTTCCTCTTGGAACTTTAAGAAGTTTCTTAATACAGAGGTGATGCAACTTTTTACTGCAAAGTTTATTCCCCCTTCCTGAAGACCACCATCTTGGACATAGAAAAGGACATTGGACAGTTGATTCAGAATTTATAATAATCAACATGTCCATGTATTATGTAGGTATTTTAAGTGAATTTTTTTTTAAGAACTACATGCCAAGACAAGTGAAAGAAATTGTACATTTCTGGTTAATGCTGTAACAGCAAGTAGGAATGTGGTAACAGAGTCGATAGTGTTCATGTAGATAGTCTGTTGAATATTCTTAGTTTAGATCAAATTAACAGATTGCTTTTTATTAAAGTGGTTTTCATGAGTTAATGAATCAGTTCCTGGTGAATGGCAGTTAGAATTCAGTCTTTCACATGCTTACAATGTTGGTAACTTTTGTATGTGAACTGAATGGGACTGCGGGGATAGGGGGGTGTTTGGTTGGGGGTTTTTGTTGTTGCTTTTAGAATGAGTTTTGTTGTTTAAAATGCTTTTGGAGATTCACATATGTTAATACAATCTTTATTATAGCTGCTTCTGTTTGATTATGACAAAGTGGAATTGGCAAACATGAACAGACTCTTCTTCCAACCTCATCAAGCTGGATTAAGTAAAGTGCAAGCAGCAGAGCATACTTTGAGGTATAACTTAGAGAAGTGGTTATCAAAATGTATTTACCCAGGACGGTGCTCCAGAAAATCAATGTTTCATTCTTAATCATGTGCGAAGTAGCATGATCTAATTTGGAAATTTGAGTATAAAATAGTTGTGGGAATGATTGATACTTGAAGGACATTTTTGTACTGACCAAAACCTTAATGTAAGTCTACTTTTTAAGTATAGCTAACTTTGCTCAGAAGTTTAGTATAAACTATACCACTTCGATATCTTGTGATTTTTTTTTTTTCCCTCATCTGATCTGTGAATTTTTGACAAATATGGGTATATTCTAGACTTCAGACTGGAAGCTTAAGACTGTAGCAGCGCTTGTGAAGTTAGGGAGTAGAATGCAAATTATCATTGTATTTATTAACATTGACTCATATTATTTCCTCCAAAAGGAATATTAATCCTGATGTTCAATTTGAAGTACACAACTACAACATCACAACAATGGACAACTTTGAACACTTCATGGATAGAATAAGGTAAAATCTCTCACCTTCTGCTGTGTGTATCTCTAAATATAGCCTCACATTTTTATTGTTGGGTTTTTTTCCATTTAATGACTTCTGATTGAAAATCAGTGGGAAATAGTACATATGAAGACATTTCTGCCTCTACCTTTTCTCTAGAGTTGGCATTTATCTCTGCTGTTACATAGTTATATTTTATATTGGTGCATCTTTATATTTCCAACCAAAACCGCAGGTATTTTCCCGTTATAGAAAATGCTTTTCCCATTATAGAAAATAGATCAGATCATATTTTGACTGCTCTGGAGTAGTTTCAGGTATGCTTTATAGAATGAAGAAAGAAAATAGTTACTAGCAAATCTCACAGAGAAGTTCTGAAGTAACTTTTCCCATTTGCAGTTATGTTGTACAATGATACAATTCTCCAATACTTTGTACTGTGAGTGTATACTATATAAAACTTCTTTTAATCTAAAATGCCCATATATTTAAATCCCAGTTTCAGCATGCTGTTGTTTCTACTGTAGATCTAAGATGCTAGTTGTATGCTGTTCTGCATTTGCACAAGTTTTGTTAGAAATATGCTTCCCACGTGCTTCTGTACTCTAAAGCAACATGTTGATTGCCATGTTGGTATTTTGCTCTGCCAGCACTTTCATGCAAAATTCTGATACTTATTTCAGTAACGGTGCACTAGAGGAGGGGGAGCCTGTCGATCTTGTTCTAAGCTGCGTGGACAACTTTGAAGCTCGCATGGCAATTAACACGGTGAGGCTATGGAAGGCCTGAGCTTGTAGAAGTGTATTTTCTCCTATAAATAATGTTAGGAATTGTGGGGACTAGAAAAAGACAGGAACTTATCGAGAATCTTCTAAGAAATTTTCTCCTTGGTTTAAGGAAACAGAATCTGAACTTTTACCTGGTTCTTACAAAACACATTTTATTTGTATAAATATAACTGTAGACTTTTAAGTTACTAGCAGCTAATGGTTAGTAAAAGAGTTAAGTGTCATAAGCCCTCTCTGTCTTTCCAAATTATCCTGTTTATATAAAGGTACTATCAAAGCCTGGTATGTTAAATCTTACAAACTTTTTGAAGGCTGTGTATAGCTAATTGTATACTTCATATGACTTTTTGTATACTAAAAACGTCTTAAGGCTGTGTACCTAATCAAACTGTTTTTCTTTATAGTAGCAGCCAATGTAGGGTATACGCCAAATGCATGTTTTCTGTTATCCTTCAGCTAACTTGATCTATAAATTGCATGCACTGAAGGAACACAGATACACTGTATACATGCCTCTAAAAGCAGTTTGGGCAATTAGATTCTGTAGTGTGCTGGTAACTGAATCGCTAATGCCTGTATTTGTTCAAAAATCTCAGGTCCTCAGGAAAGCACAAAGGGCTGGCTTCATGAGGACAACTTTAATTTGTCCTTTGATTTGTCCTTTGTCTCTGATAAACAATTTCTATTCTACCTTTTCATGTTCCTTTTTCTGATCATAGCCTTCTTGTCTTAAAGCAGGAAGATCAATGTGTTTGATCACTCTCAACTTGCAATGTGTGTTGTGGGTTTTTTTTCTTTTCATTAAACTTCTGCAGTGCTGATATGTGTGTTTCTGTTTATAAGGCCTGCAATGAACTTGGACAAATCTGGATGGAATCTGGAGTGAGTGAAAATGCAGTGTCGGGACATATACAGCTAATCATACCTGGTGAATCTGCTTGTTTTGCGGTATGCAGTGCTCTGCTGAATTGCTCATTTGTCTTTTAAAGCGGGACTGGGAATATGGAGATTAGCTGGCTAGTGAATATGATCCTGGCACAGCTGATGGAGTCGCTTAAAATTTTGTCTGATCTGTGGGGTTTTTTTAATACTTTTTTTAAACTTAATTTCTTTATTTCCCTTCAGTGTGCTCCTCCACTTGTAGTTGCTGCAAATATTGATGAGAAAACATTAAAACGAGAAGGAGTTTGTGCAGCTAGTCTTCCTACAACTATGGGTGTCGTGGCAGGAATTCTTGTACAAAATGTTCTAAAGTAAGTGACTGAGTTGTTGCTATTCAATGTACAGCACGATAAGAGAAAGAAACCTGAAGGAACACTTTATAATGATGGGTCTGGTTCTTTTTATATGTTTGTGGCCTATTTCCTAAAGGTATTGGCATCATTGGACAGGGCTGAAATATACACTGCTTGAATCACTGGTGTGTTTACTTTGGAGCTGCTGTTTTTAATAGAACTTTTCAGGGGTAAGAAAAAGTCTTCAGAGCTTTTTTAAGAATCTCTCTTACTGCATACACACACGCACATTTTTTTTCTTAGTTCTGCATTTAAACATGCTCCCATTTGACATCATTAAATTATACACAAAAAATGGTACCGTGCTGACTTGTCTTTGAAATTTTGTACGTGGACAAAGAATAAATAATTTCTCTTGCAGTATTTGTATTCTAAAAACCTGAGGTGAAATAAAAATAGTTACATAGCAATACGACATATTTTAATATTTTCAGAAAGTACTGTCACATGACTTCAACTGCTAAAAGAACTGCATGTATCAGCAAGGAAAGTATTTGAACAACTTTGTATTCAGTTTCAAAATGATGCACCATGTTTTACAAGCATCTGTGAGAATAGGATCTTATTTAACCTGTTTTTAGCCTTTGCTTGGTTTTGTCAGTTATCCAAAAATTTCTAATTACAGAGAATAAAAGTACTGTTTGGAAGTGTGCCTACAAACAACAAAGATCCATTTTCAGCTGTGCAGAGACAGGTATTATATAAAATTGCATAGCAACATGTGTTTTTCTTTAATGAAGAATGCAAACATTGCAGCTTAATTTAAATCTGTATTTTCATTGCAAATCTGACCATACAGTAAAGATGATTATACTGGTTCTGATTAGCTGTTGAAAACTCTCCCATTGTAATACAGGGCACCTGAGTGTTTCAAGCAATGGATTAAGGCACAAGAGAAAAGTGCTTACACAGTACTCTAAACATTGTTTTTCTGAGACTGTAGCTGACTTGTTCTCACACACACACCCACACCACAAGAGGACCGGGTTCTATGTTGATGAGTTATGCTGTTGTCAGGTGACTACAGCTTATTTTAGTATAATTACAGTAACTCTTTATAACTTTACTAGTGTGAAAGTGTATTTTAAAAGTTCTTTGAGGAAAAATTATTCCTTGAGCAACTGAATTTTTAGGTTTGCACCTGTATATAAGGGCCTGCTTTCTCTGTTTGTGTTTCTAGATACCTGTTAAATTTTGGTACTGTGAGTTATTATCTTGGTTACAATGCAATGCAGGATTTCTTTCCAACTGTGTCTATGAAGCCAAACCCACAATGTAGTGACAAAAATTGCAGAAAACAGCAGGAAAATTATAAGGTAAAAATGTTTTGGTTTTCTTTTTTTTTTTTCCTTTCTTAAAGTCTTAAGAACAAAGCAAGCTACAGATCTGTAGTAAAAGAAGACTTTCATTGCTACTGCAATTTTCAGCAGCCTTGTCTTCAGATGGTTGCATGTGTGTCTAAAAATACAATACTTAGAGTTATCTTAATGCAAAGGGTAGGCAGAATGGCTTGCATTCAGTTAGATAATATTTTCTTCTACAGTAGTTGTTCAACCTTTCTGGCAGCCGTATATTTTTGAGTATTAATGAGATTGTTTTTTTTAACATGCAGGTGTATTCTGCCTTTTTATGCCTAACAAAGGTCTAAATGCTGACTGCGTATCTTTAAATATTAAAAGAAGTGTGAATATTAGATGTGATCTTCTTTGCTGTTGTTGAAAATTGGACTATTGCATGTATTATGGTTTTTGTCTTTTTGTGTTTTTCCTTCAGAAAAAAGAAGCTGCACAACCAAAACTAGAAGTAATTGAACAGGAAGAAGAGATAATACATGAAGACAATGACTGGGGTAAGTAATCAACTGGAGACTAAATGATGTTCCCAGTACCGAGGTTCAATTAAAGTCTTTGTTTTTGTGAACACAGGGTACATAGATTCTTTATGGTTCCTATTTTTTGTAGCTTATACTGCGTAATTACTGCTGGCTTTTCACAGCTTTTGACAGTAATGTTACCACAACTTGATGTATTTTTAGTGTAATGTGCAGGTTTTAGGCTCAAAATGTAACCACCGTTTGAATAAAAAACTTTCTCAGAAGATGGTCTGAGGATATGAAAGATGTGAGAAGATGTATTCACTGTGTGTTCCTTTTAAATATGTAACTAAAGAGCATTTATCATTTCCGTAACCACTGTGCTGAAGTATCCCATGGATTTTTATATTCCTCTGAGGGCTTTAAATTGGAAGGAATTGTGTTAAGGAATGGTAAGCGTGTTTTATATAACCATTTCAAGAATAGATATATACATTCTGTTTATTACATGATATAGAAAATAATCTTAGCTTACCATTGGGAGAAGTGTCCTCACAGTAAGATTTAAATGGTAAGAACAAGGAAGTCCTATAGGAGAGGTGCCATTCTTGTCCATAAGTTACCTTGTCCATAAGTACCATAAGAACCATTTCACGTATTGTAAAGGGAAAATATTTTGTATTGATAATGGAATGAAGTAGTTGAAATCAAAGGTCTTTCTGCTTTTAAATTTTTTCTATTTCTAGAGAAGTAGTTGCTGTTTTCCTCTTACTGTGATAACACAATGATTAAAGAACTTTTTCTTCTAACTTTTAATGGAGTTCTCAATTCCTTTCAATGCAAAGGCATCGAATTGGTATCAGAAATTTCAGAAGACGAGCTGAAGGCTGCATCTGGCCCAGTACCTGAGCTTCCTGAGGGAATTACTGTAGCATATACTATCCCAAACAAGGTAATATATTTATTCTTAATGAATTTTTAAAATACATGTTGTAGATTAAATTTATAATACCAGCCGGTTTGGTTACTCTTTAAACATAAAATAAAATTCCATCTCGAACAATTCCAGTGAAACTGTACCTCAGTGCCTTCTACAGTTTTGTGTTTCTATGAAATAGATTTCTTTAAGTATGGATTCTAGCGTGAATGTAGTTTTGAGACGATAGGAATGAATGTATTTGGGGGGTGGTGGAAAGAAAACAAATGTGAATTTCTCAGTTTATGTTTTGCTGACTAATTAATTTTTACCATATTTATCTTGTAAAAGCTGTATGTAGTCAAAGAGCAATTAGTGTACCTGGGGAACACAGAATCTGTATGTATTGCAGCCAGAACATTCTAACTCCTAGTCAGAATAGTTTACAATTTAAGCTTATAATCACTTAGGCCTAATCTTGCAATTGAGTGCTTGGTTCTAGGAAAATGGTGTGGTATAATGGCAATAAGGCATATTTGTGTGGGGTTTTTTGTTTGCTGTTTTTGTTGCCAACTTTTTCTTCCTGTTCCTAATAGGAAGAGAATTTGATAACTGAGGAAACCATAGCAGAGTCTGAAGAAAGCCTAGAAGAACTCATGGCCAAAATGAGAAACATGTAGCAAAACAAATATTAAGTACAACTTTTGGGAGTTTGGATTGACATTGGATTTTGAGAAGACCAGACTTTTTTTTTCTTTTTTTTTTTTTTTTTTAACCTCCACTGAAGCTTGTCTTTACATTTCTAATGAAGTGGAAGTGTTACAGGGGCAGGAAGGAAACAGACTTACTTTGTTTATATTCTGTTGTCTATTCACACCTTTAAGATGGGAAGTTGTGCTACTGTAAATTTTAATTTCTCAGCATTGCTAGTGTCCAGATATTCAGAAGAAAATAAAAGGAGATAGATAAACTAACAAAAGCAGGCATAGTGTGTTATATGCGATATCACGTGATGAGAACAGTACATAGTATACGAAAAGTGAAAGATGCAGCCTGCTGGAGTGCATTGAATAGGCCAAGGGCAGAAGATCGTGCCTCACTCATACTGCTGCTCCTGATTTTCCAGGCACTTCTAGCGTTGTTGTTCACTGGTTTCTCTAAATTCTTGGCATGGATCGTGCTGTGGCTACTTTTTCTGAGTAAACGGAACATTTCAGCCTTTTCATAGAATCATAGAATCATTAA
>NW_009190434.1:0-337 GCF_000690835.1 Fulmarus glacialis
GGGTGGGGGGGTGGCCCTCAAAAACTCTAATCTGTCTCCAGCCAGGATTTTCAAGGCCTTTAGGCAGGCTGGAAGCTGGATCCAAGTTAACAACAGGACTTCCAGGCTTCTCCCTTGGAGACTTGGTATCTTGGAAGCACTGGTCAGGGACCTGCCACTGTCTGCCTTCTTCAGCCACTGGCTTCACACCAGGATGTCTCACCAAGAACAGTGACCAGGTGCCACACAAGCCAGAGGGATTGGTTTACATCTCCAAGACAGGCCCACTGTGTGGCCATGCCAAGGCTGGTCACATCTTTTTTTTTTTTTTTTTTTTTGGGAATTTCCTGGCAACCAT
>NW_009190434.1:368-12042 GCF_000690835.1 Fulmarus glacialis
CAACAATTCTCACTGCCAGGTGATGCAAAAGCAGCGATTCTCCAAAGCCAGTTTCCTGGGAAGGCAGGTTACAACTGCCTCTGAAATCCTGTGATGTTTTCAATTCATTATTTTGCATTGTATTAGTGAGCCACTTCCAACAAAGCACACTTTCTGACCAGCACTGCCTGGCAATGGTCTGAATTATGGTCTGAATTAAGATTGCCAAGAGCTTGACTCAATTACTCCCAAAGTAACGAGAGCCATCTGTGATGGGGAAATACACTAGGGTATCCCAGCTTTCAACTGCTATCCTAAAGCGCAAGGATTTCCCATACTCCCATATAACCTGTATAATATTTGTCAACTGCACAGGGATGTGTATACATTAGGGTGCCCCACAGGATACTCTAATGTGTAGGAAAATCAATTATGCCCAAGCTGATCACTTGTATCCAGCATTGTCATGCTATCTCAGCAAATCACCTTGTTTTCCAAAATTCGTGGAAACAGATTTATCCCTTTAATGATTTGTCTTCATTAGGAAAGCTCATGTAGTGATAAATATAACTCGTCTCCTTAGTTGAATTTTGTTACCATTACAAGGTCTTACCTGTATTGACAGGGCAGCCATGAGCAGCCTTTCCTCAGACAGTTCGTCTTACAATGAGTATTTCCTAGCATCATTTGGGCTTTTCAGTCCCATACGTTCAGACAGTGTTTGAACACCCCTGCACAAAGCAGGTTCAACCTGACAGCTTGCTCAAGGCTTTGCTCAGTCTATGAATATCCCCAAGAATGGAGTTTTCACAGACTCCCTGGGCAGCCTGTTCAAGTGTCTAACCGCTCTCAGGATAAAAATTTGTATCCTCATAATCAGGATTTCCCATGTTCCAGCTTGTGTCGGCTGCCTCTCCTATCACTGAAACCACTGGCAGAAATTCTGTCATGTAACAGTAAAATTAAATTATTATCCCAAAGCAAGCAACATTTAGATGTCAATGCTCTTAGGAAAGCAGTAATTTTAGCAATGTTGTTAACTAATGTGCAAAATATAACAAGTACCACTACATTCCTATTTTGCCATATTATTGACAAGAGTTCTGCAAATGTTTGGTATTTCTTATCAGTTACCTCAATGAAACTCATTTTTAGGTATGTGCTAGAGATGCATAGAAGTCTACATATAGGAGACTTTTATGCTTACATGGTTATTTGACAATATGAAGTACATTTTTTTCCGTATGTCACATAAAAGCTTCTCTGTGGTAAAAAAACCCCTTTTCAACATTTCAGGTTTGGTCTAAATTCCCAGTGGGATAGCATGACACGTTTCGGAGATAATTTAGCCGTAAACAACTAATAGGGAACCAAACAATAACAATTGTCAGAAATGATCTAGTATTCCACATCTTTTCTTCCAAGAAAGTTATGTTTAAATCAGGTCAGACAGAATGGCAAAACTCCTAGGAAGAGGTACTTCTGTTTCCTTTTGCTTATATTTAAACCTTTCTTTATCTAATAATATTTCCTATGATACTATGCAGTAGTTCAGTAAGGAGCCATAAGCAGTACAAAAAAAGAATGAAATATTTCACAGTAAGGCTTCTTTCGAATTCACGTACCATATTACACTGCTCTTTAACTAAAAGTGGCAATCAATATGAAGCAAAGTGTTAACTTACGTTTGGTTCTTTTCAGATACCAATAGCTACATCCCACTCCAACAGAAAGGGCGCTGGTTGGTAACACTGTCAGTGAAGCAGAAACAAGAGACTGTGCTCTTTCAGCACATTCTACAAAGAAGTTCTGGTAAAGGCATCTTTACCAGATTTTTTGGTGTAGTTTTTCTGTAAGTGCTTTTTTTGTGTAGTTTTGTGTTCCTGGAGAAGACATACCCAGCATGCCCGGCTGCTGTGCAGAAGCTGAGGGAGGAAGCACCAGCGTCCCGATGGAGCAGAAGTGCAACGCCTAAGGGCCAGTGCTGCGTATTCTCCGCTCGTGCTGCTCCTTTTCCCACCTGCACCCTCTTGCCTTTCTCTCTAGCTAATCCCCTGTCAGGGCGCACCAAACCACAGCGACCACGTGGAGCTGGCACATTACGTCAGTGCTACCACCTCACAGGGTAAGGGACGCACGATGTCATTCCAAGGAGAGCACAGCAGTCCTACTGCCAGGCAGGAATATCTCTTCTAACACATCCTCAAATTTGTAAATCATCAACCTAAAGAATTTCTGACAGATTACCTGGCACTTTTACACCCTTGATTAGAAACTATAAAGATGCCATAAATGTCAATATTTGATATGATCCTGTGTGGGGGCCATTTCCAACAGCCTTGCAACTGGGATCGCTACCTGAATATTAAAATCCTTAGGTGAACGTAACTAATAAAACAAATAACATGGTCAAGTTTCCGTGAGGTTTGTCAAACTACCGTTCTGTTCAGTTTGCTCGTGAGCCACATTCCTCTCTTTTTCTCCACTGCTCTGAGTATGAGCCACTTTAAGCAGGGGTTTCCTTACTCAGTGTTTATAGCCCATATAAAAGCACTATTGTTCCTTTACACATGATAAAAATATGTTAAGATTGGCAATTACAAGCAATTTAATGGGTATCCTCAACAGTCATTGTGATTTGATAGAGAAAATAATTGCCCCGTACTCTAGCCCAAGCTTGTCTGACTTTTGCAAAGATCAGCTCTCATTACTTCATGATTCCACAAGCTTCTATAAGACCTTGATGAGACTTTTTTTAATAAAGACCCTTTCCAAACTCAACACTTATTTTAAAAGCTTTAGAGTTGACTGACTTAAAGAAGTCAAGAACGAACATAACAAACATAGCAAAATGCCAGCCGCGGGCTGTAATGAAGAATTATGGAATTACAACAACTACTGACTCCCATAAGATTATTTCAAGTCTTCACATATTCACATATTCTTCACATATTCTCAATTTTGCTATAAACACAAAGACCAGTTAATAGTTTCTACATCTCTATTTGTTTTCCAAATTTTAAGCATAGAGTTCTGCCAACAAGCTGAATTAACAGTTAAATAATAAAAAAAAAAACCCTGAATCATTTAAAAATTAACTGCTTACTTTGTTGTTTCCAGATTTGCCATAAATAAATAAATAAATCTGGGGATAAATTTCAGCCTGACCTTCCCAGTTTATAAGCTCAGAAATTTCGTGAGTGTCCACATGTCTCAGAGCATCAGATTTATAAGACCTTAAAGGGAAACAATATTCATATAGAGCTGCTTTGTTCTGTTGGAAAAATAAAAAAGCCTCTAACGGTGTCTGATGTGCAACAACCAACAGCACTTAATATTTGCAAACTCGGACTGTTGGAAGGTCATTTAATATGAATTTCATTTTGATATCTGCTTATTAATTTAGTCATCACTTTCACATTCTTTGTTACTTGTCTTTTGTGTGCTTTGTACAGTAGCACAATAAGTTACTTGGTGTTAATGAACAACAAATATACATGTGTGCTGCAGGGACATGGGACCCTCATGGAAGCAACTCTCCTGTCCACCAGAGAGACAGGAAAATTTGCAGACAATAATTCATATCACTTACATTAAACATCTATGTTCAAGATAGGATGTATAGCCCTTTGGAAATGCTTATTTTTCCTGACTACCTACAGAGGGTACTTAAATGAGTAGTTCAGACTATTTTTATTGACCAAAAGTGTAAATGATAGGGTTTTCCAGATAATCAGTGTTCCTGCCCTTTTTTTTGCCTGAATATTTATTGGGTTTTTTCCACAAATTTATTAGCAAACCCTCCACAAACAATATGCTTCTCAGCTAAAGACTTTTCCAGTCTCATTAGAGTGCAGACTTCTTCACATTTTTTTCTAAATCTGTTCAAGTATACTAATACCAATTAATTCATTCTTTCCTTCCTTTGGTATTCCCTGTACAACACAAGAAACTTGGAATTACGTCTCTATGAAACCAACATTACTTTGATAAACGAAGCATTTTCTTATTAGCAAAAAGTACTCATGCATATGATAAAATCTCCAACAGGGTTAGCAGCTGCTTATTAATGGCTGTTTGCTTGTTGATAGAGTCATTTATGTTTAAACATGAGCCAATACATTACTGCAATGGGTATATCTGCTCCTGTGTCTTCCATTTTGTCCATGCATATCAGATCAAATTCCTGTTTCTTTTACCATTTGCACCATTGCAAACTGGGAGCTACTCCTGTTAAACTCAAGCAACCACACCAGCATAATACTAGATAAAAATGAAAAAAGAGACAAAGCCCGTATTTTTCATGCACATACATTTGCAATACATTATGGGTGCTTTATGCTTTTCCTGTTCATTTTCTAGGTATATTTTCTGAGATCTGATATACTAAAGTGTTCAAAATGATATTGATGAATTATTCAACAATTCTCTTAACTGTGATTTATCCGAAAGCAGAAAGAATTCATCACCAGCAGAGCTAAAATAAACACGCTCTTATGACTTTAAGATTAAATTACTGACATAAACAAAATCTGAAATTCCTTCATATGGTGCCCTACATGAATATCAGCAGAGAAAGAAGTGGAATATTTTCTTGTAGGGGCTGTAAGAGTGCTGAGAGAGTTTCTCAGCTAAGATCATACCTGTTCTTCTTTCACAAGCATAGTAGAAGAATTATGTATTAAAAATTTTACTCCAGTTGTATTTCTGACAATAAATGGTGAAATAAATTGGAATTTACAGGTATTGCTAAATGTGTCATATAAAAAGCAGGTAATAAAAAGGGCAGTTTACCGAGGTTCTCTTGATGCCAGTTTCCAGCAATGAGTAAAATCTGCAGCATGTAGGAGTTATATATTTTTTTATTTAACTTTACCTGGTGTGCTTTTAATTGGCCCCTGAGGAACAAGTTACCAAGCAGCGAATCCAATCATCCCCTGGGTCCTGTAACCAGGGGTACACAGTTCGGCTTTAGTTCTATGCTTCATAATTAAGCATCCATGATGAATACACACACAAGATTGAAACACAGGATCCCATTGTGCTTTCACTTATTTGCAAACATGAAAAGTTTATTTTTAAGCTCAGCATTGTATAGAGGGTCTTTTCTTTCCCTCCTGTCACATGAAATACCAGAGAGGGATAGTTATTCTGGAAGGCCTTTTTTGTTACATGTGGACAGCATGGAAATTAAGTCCCAGACCAAACATTTTAGGATTTGCAACAGGAAAAATGATAAAAACAAAAACCAGACAAAGTTCTTCTACTGCAGTAGGAGTCTCTAATAAATTGATTTAATTCTATTGGCTTACTTCATACTTATGATAGCATAAGGAAGTGTAGGACTAGTGGATTTATTACGCACTTCTAACCCAGTGCACTTCTGTACATACTTTTATACATTTTCAAGGAAAAAATTCTCACAGTTACACCTATATCTGTCAGATTTAGATCCAGCTTTCAGGCATTTGAGCTGTTTAGATCCAAAGCCTGAACTAAGTCAAACATCCAGTGACTAATGAAAAGTTATTATCATGAACTACAAAGTTGTTTTCTTTTTTCAAAAAAGATTTTTCTTTATCAGTTATCTCTCCAAAGTTTTCATAATATTTGTCAAAGCTTGGTTTATCAAAACACAGCTACTGTTGGAAAAACCAAGTATATATTTTTAACGTAATTATTTGAAAATATTAGAACTTTTAAAGCAACTCTCCAAGACATCATTTTTGGTTACAAGTTAAAGTACATTTCTAGTTTAAAAAGTTTATATGTGAACTACTTCTTCTCTGCTATATTCCGCAGCTGCTTGCCAGAATAACCTTATCCACATGACCTCACTTCTGTTTTCATCTTGTCGCAACTCTTCTCAGACTCCCTCACCCTATAAATTTGAATGGCTTCTAACAATGGTACTTTGATCTGGGATATTATTTTAGATACAACTGAAATATTCATCATAATAGCAGTAAGTACTGTAAGCCTGTTAAAATCTTGTGCAAAATCCTGCTCTTTCAGTTTCAAAGGCATCAAGATATTACTCCATTGCTTCTTTCATAACCTTCATCGCTAGTGCTTAGCCGTGGGACACATAAGAAACACCTAGTCACCTGAAGTGTTAGATTGGCACATATCCTAGAACAGAAAATAAGCTACTTCAATTTCTGAAATAAGAAAAAAAGAGCAAGCAACCTACGCATTTTAGACATTGCAAAATATGGGATTTTATGTGATCTTTCTCCTCTTCTGGAGTGCATAGTGGTGCACACATTCTCCTTCCTGCCAAAGCACAGATTATTATACAACAGAGGGCTTCAGAAGCAATGAAAAACGATTTCTTGTGATATTAGCTGCTACAATAGGATGCCTTCCATGCAAGTATTTTCCTTGAAAGTTATTACTGCAAAACATTAAATGCACGTTTAAATTTATATCCATCAGTAGTCCCATTCTCTTCATGAACACAGTCTTTGTAGGATTACAGCCTACATCTCTTTTCTACGGTTTTCATAGCCAGAAGCTTCTCCTTAGTAATATACCTGTATAAAGAGACATCAGGAACAAAAAGAAGGAAATTTCTTTCTAAATGGATATGTTAAAATGTAATGCCTGAATTGACAGAACCTTCTGTGCTTTAGAATAAAAAAAAAGAAATGGAAAGGCATGGAGAAAGTATACTTATAAGAAGATAATTTCAGTAAAATATGTCTCCAAGCTTACATACTTTGTGAGTATAAATGTGTGGCAAAATTTTTTTCTAGAAAGTTGAGAGACTATTTCTGGTTTAAATTTTTTTTCATTAAAATTATTTTCATTAAATTATTTTTCATTGGCTCTCAAATGCCTGATTATGTTGAATAATACTCCACCCTTCAAAAAATTTCATCTGATATCAGCAGAACAAAACATGGGAGAAAGCGTACTTCTCAATATGCAAGTAAGCGTAACAAAATCAGACCTTTATTATGGTCATTAATATTTTCAAGTACTTCTTTATATATACATATATAATTTTAATCCTTACAATCTATCAGAAAAAATCATTTCAAAGGAGGCAAAGGAAACCTTCTGACAATGAATGGAAGACTTGTTTTCTGAATGTTTTGCTGACTTTCAAAGTTTAGCATTTTCCAAAAAAATAATGACTAAATCCAAATCGGGCTTTTCTATTTTTACAAGACCATAACAAGAAAGAGACAAAATAAAACCAACAATAAGCATAAAAACATTAACCTGACCAGAAAGCATTTTTGCCTTGCCTAATTAAAATTTCTGAAAGCCGTAGAAGTCTTAACCGTGCCATTCTTAAACTTTTGATTTGGATCTATTCCAGAGCTTTACTAAAGGAGTTCATTGTTCTTCTAATTAAAATATTAAAATGAAACAAGAAGTAAGGGAAGGGAACAAAGAATTTAAATCAAGAGTTTTCCAGAGAGACCGCTACGGACATTTTTTAATTTATTACCCTGTGGCAACAAAAATAATTGAGAGTGAGGACAACAAACCAGTATCTCTAATAGAGAGAGACTATGCAATACAAGTTAAACATATGACATTTTTGTCATCCTCATTTTCTTGAAACAAATTTATGTCACCTTTTCCTAAGTTCATTGGGTTTATTTATTTTAGAGTAAATTAGCAAGCCTTGCAGCTTGCACTTTATTTTTCTCTCTTAAGCAGCAGTTACACACCTTAACATCATTTTAAGTCATCCTCTTCCCAAAGCCCATTTGGGTTGACATTTATCACTTGTAGATGTAACCAGAATTTAGAACACCAAAGTATTGGTGTTCTGTATTTCATGATGAAAAACTTGAAAATCTTTATTTTAGGAGCCTCTGAACAAGGATTCAATTTGAATATGAAGCTGTCATGGTTTTTATATTGTCTTTGCTGAAATTATCTGCTCTGGAGTCACTGTTCAGCAGCTGTGATAAGGATTCACAGTGGCAAAACTGTTATTTAAGGGAAATGTAAATCTCACTGTACGTCATACATTAGAATGGAAAGCATGAAACATCCGTTTATAAAAAGCTGTTTTTACTGTAACAGAAGTAAATTGAAACTCAAGAGTATATATAACAGCTGTGATGCATTTAATGCACTATTCTATCTTGCTTAAACTCGTTTTGAAATAATGTGCAAGAGTAGGTTATTAGTGTTACTGGTTATTTGCCTTAAAATAGTATAAAAGTGGTTTTGACTGAAAAATATTTCCTTTACAGAATGATATCAAGCAAAATACTAGAACTACCATCTTCCTGTGTTAAACAAAGTAAACCATGCCACTTTGAAGGCTTAATTTTATTTGTTTCTTATTCCTGGAGGTTATTCCTAATAATATTTAGTGAAAGGACTACATTTTCAACATGAGTACGCTTTCAGAAGTTTGATGGTCTTAATTAACAAGAGCTAAATGAAAGCACTTCACAGAAGAATGTAGCAGAATGGTATTTTTTGCTCCATTCAGTTCAAGTCACTGCTGATTTAGAAGAGAGCTTGCTTTCTTTCTTGCATTCTTTAGCTAGGATTTGTGAAAGCAAATATGAGTAACAGAGGAACACCATTACTGCAGGTTTGGAAGAGAGCTGAAAGAAGCCAAAAGCACTACAAAAGGAAGCAATGCAGATCAGATTTCTGGAAGAATTATTTTTCTAACCACAGCTGAAGAGTTAACATTGAAAGCAAATGTTAAAAGCTTTGAACAGTTGTGTATCTTTACCTGGATTAGATTATACCATTGTAACAGGAAAATTAGTTAAACAAATTAATCCTATGTACCTAACCATCACTTAACACAGAAATAAAAGGAACCAAGATGCACTTATTTTTTAAATGAAATATTTACATTTAAGATATTGTCAGCAGTATTTTTAAGGTAGTTCTGCTGGAACTTTGTTAAGACTGGTTTGAAGGCATGATATTTGCCCACCCTGTTGCACACTTCCATCACTGAAAAATATAGTATTAGTTTACTTGGTCCTGCTCTTATAACCTCAGCTGCTGGAAACAGAGTTCCAAATGGAGTGAGCCCAAATAGACTGGCTCAGCCGTAACCAGGATCTATGAGGATACTACAGAGTGGCTTCAAGAGAGAACATAACCCAGTAAACTGCCTTTCACGCCTACCAGTCAGGTGCTGTGGACTCCTAACCTTTCAGGGACTTCATCTCCAGTGATGAATTGAAAGTCCAAAGTTAGCACCTAGGCTGCCCCTGGCCTTAAAGGCTCCCTGGCATGCAAGGATACTGGGTGCCTCAGAGGCTGAGTCAACAAGGAGCCATTTTGAGTAAGGAGCCACCCATACGTACCCAAGCAAAAGTGATGACAATAAGAGTATTTCTGCAGTACCAGTCTTATCCAGGGCCCAAAGTTTATCCTTACAGCACAGTGGCCAACATCTTTTTGAATAATGGAGGCCAGATATCAAAGGCGGGAGAGCTGCACGATTACTCTGTCATGACAGCCTCTCCTCCCTCTTCTGCCCCCAAGGAAATAGTCCTAAGCAAGGACTGACTGTCCTACTCCCCAAAAAGTCACCCTGACCATTCAGCTGCAGAGGCAGTGCTGGCTTTCCCTGCCTGCCCGCATGACTTTCCGTGTAGTCCCACAGCCAGGTTATCCCAGAGAGAGGATCTATAGATGGGGTACCCTCCTGGCAAAGGACTCCAGAGCACAGGTCCCTCATTTCCCAGGTGTATAGTCTAGTCACCACCTGAAACAGGCATTCCCTACCCTGCCAGCCAAATGTTCAAAAGATGGCTACAACTGCATTTTTTTGTGTGGTGCTCCACCCACATGGCAGTAGTGAGAGATTCTTCCAAAACACCTGCGGGCTCTCAGATGCCACACAGCTTTGTTTCTGTATTTTAAGCAGGATTAGGTATGAAAGACTTAATTGAGTTGCTTAGGGGGAGACAGCACGAGAAAAGGCACATCATGTTTGGGTATAAGCTAGGTTAGGCAGATACTGGATGAGGATTCTTCGCAGAACATCAGTTTCCATTGTCCACCAAGACCCAGCTCAAGCTCTGCTTGTCAAGTGAGAACAAGAGGCACCTGAATTATTGGTTTAATTGAAGCACTTGAACTGCTTTGCTAAGGTAATCCATTAGGAACAGGGACTTGCCATGCAGATCAGTGTATGTTGGCTGACAGATACCTAGCAAGGAGCAAGAAAAGTAGGGGTCTCAAGTATTATATCCAGATCATAGTGATATTGTAAGATGAAGACTTCAGAGTATAAATTTATAGCTGTAAATTAGTAATCATAATTTTTTAATAAAATGACCAACATTTTAAAAGAAAGCGTGCATGAGTTAGACACTCCACATGATTTAGCAGCTAGGAAAGCAGCTTTAATTTAATTTCAGATAAGTAACTTGGTATCTCAAAAGCTATAATCACCTATCTCAGTTGCTTAAATATGAAAAACATTAGAGAATTTTGGTAATTTAAAGGAATCACTATCTCAGGATTTCTAACAATGCAAAAACAAATGGAAATGCCAGACAGTATAATCTACTGCTACTCATTAATGACCTCACGTCAGAGATGTATATATATATACATGAGATAAATACTTGCTCTCATAGGTGAGGTCTCAGGCTATATC
This sequence comes from Fulmarus glacialis, assembly GCF_000690835.1. Taxonomy (NCBI): domain Eukaryota; kingdom Metazoa; phylum Chordata; class Aves; order Procellariiformes; family Procellariidae; genus Fulmarus; species Fulmarus glacialis. The sequence goes on from NW_009190434.1 coordinate 10,960, forward strand.
TGGTCAGGGAACTTGAGAATGTTTCCGTGCTCTGCATTTGGCTCCATGACCCAGCCAATTCCCTTTTAGGACAAAGTCTGAACACACAACATCATTCCCCACTTTCCACAGAAAGGAAACTCAAATACACTGGTCAGGCACTCAAATACACCGTAGCGATGCATGGACTAGAACCCCAGGGCATGCACGGTATGCCCCAGCAGAAAAGTCTAGACGCAGCTTTGAAAGATTAGTAAAAGACTGATTGAAGAAAACTTGTTCGGTTTGTAATATCTGAAGTGCCTGTCAAAAGTGAGTTTTCCCAATATCAGCTTGTCACAAAAATCAGCCTCTAAGAATGGGGCGCCACAGTAAGAAGTCTCACACAAGCAAAGATTTGGCCATCAACTGAAAAATTCTTCAGTATCAACTTAACAGTCAATGAAAAAGCAAGCTAGAAAACCTGGAGCACTGGCATCATGATAGGTACATCCCTAAATTCAGTGAGTTAAGCTAATTTAATTTTACCTCTGGTTTAATGTATCAAGTGAAGGAATCTCTTAATCAGTGAAATATAATATTAAAGAAAAATAGAAGCTCTCATAATAACCCAGTATAGCATATAAGGCAACTTAACAAACCACAATTCTGAGTCCCCAGGATTTCCGAATTCAAAACCACATGAGTTTCAACTTTCAAATCATAATATTATTTCATTATGCTGAAATATTTAGGATGTTGCTACACTTCTTTTTCAGTCTCGGAAACAGCACAAAAGAAAAAAGAGAAACTACCAGAGAGTCATGAGCAGAAAGTATTATAGCTCTGCACAACAAATAGTAACATCACTGTTTAAAAATGGCTTCTTTGTGTGCATGTCAAATGAGACGATGTCTGCAAATTCAGAAATTAGACCTTCTGTTGGCAGTTTTGTTTCATTTTTATTCCTTGTTTCTACTTATGTCCTGTGTCATTGTAACCCTATTACATCTCAAGTTACAGGATTACTATCAACTTCACTCCAACATACTAAGGAGAAAGAGGCTCTTTTCTTTTTGACAGGCCTCTGAAAGAGTTTTTAATTCCTCCCTTATCTATATGCAT
>NW_009190435.1:0-2617 GCF_000690835.1 Fulmarus glacialis
GGGTGGGGAGGGAGGGTCCCCATTCAAAGTGCTTGCAGCCATCAACAAACCGTTAGCCCAAAATACACAATAAGGTGATTTTAGTTTACAGCCGGGCTGTTTCTTAACACAAGTGTGACCTAATAGCTTCACTCCCCCCAGGCTAGCTCGTTTCTTACTATTTCACAAGTAACACACACACCACACAGTCAAAAAATACAAGAAGTGTTTTCCCATTACAAAGAGCAAGCAGGGCAGTCTGTACAAGTGCTGCTGACAAGTCAACCCTGTCTCAGGGAGCTAGACGCACCCCAAAGAAAACAGCAGACTGGAAAAAAAAAAACAGAGTATCGGAATTAGTTTTTAACAAGGTGAGCTGCAATCTGTCAAGCAGAGATCATCACTCAGGGGGCTCATCGCTACTGCCAAATATATAGGCATACAGTCCAAACTAGTCCTACAGATTTTCTACAAAATGATGGAAATAGAGAAACAGATTGCTCTGTGGTACTGGCTGCTCTATGGGCCTTAATGAAAGATAAATCGCCTTCTGAAAGGCTGGATTTCTCCACTGCTTGGCAAGAGAGCTCAGATGGCATGCTTGCAGGTGCCTTATTAACCCCAACTCATAGTAGAGCTTATAAAAGAGGCAACAGACTAAGACAGATGAAAAATGAGACCAAGAGGTAAAGATGCACTAAATTTAAAATTGGAAGCTAACTGACGATGTTTAAAAACAAACAGGGAGAAATGCAGCACACTGATGATCGCAAGAGGCAGTCCCCAACATTTCAGCAATAGGAAAGATTTCTGTGGCAAGTGATTTCACAAGCATCAGCATGACAGGTGACTAGCCCAGACTAGCTCCTTGTAGGAGCAAACAGCTGCTGGAGATACTTCTGTAGCAGTAATCCAACATTTAAAAAAAACATGCTAACATGGTGCCAGAGATCCTTTTATTAACACAAAGGGAAGCCACAGGCAGAAGAAAGTGAGCAGTTTCCTAAAAGTTTGCTTAGTTTGGTAAGGCAATTCAGAAGCAAGTTAATGTACTTTAAGGAACACCTATGTGTCAGGGAAAGCAGGTTCTCTAATAACAAGTAGTCTGCCTGCTGTATGGCATTCCTCTAGTATTAGCATAGCTGATCATGCTTTTCTGCTCTTTTTCTCCTTATCACATAGGAAAAAATATACTTATATACTCCACATAAAGCTGGTCATCCCTAGTGCAGTACTTAAAGGTCAAATGCAACCAACAACACAACCCAGCTGAAGCACATCCTCATTGATGTCTGTACATCATGCATTTTGCTTAGAAGCATGTGCCTTGCTGAGGCAGCCCAGCAGAGAGAAAAAGCTGTTGTGCACCAACTGATCTCCATTGTCAGTAATGTCAGACAGTCAAAGTACAAGAACACTTTGTTCTTAAAAGGAGCTTTTTTCCCCCCTCCCTTTTCTTGGACCATGCTTGCAGCACTGGGAACAAGCTTCTGCCCTCCTGAAACAAGCGGGAACAGATTTATTTTTATTGGCTAGAAAAAATTCTAGCACAAGTCCAGTATCATCCTCAACTTGCTCCATACAACAGCCTAGATGACAACACCACAGATTCATTTTTATATGCCCTGTTTCATCTGACATGACAGTGGACAAGCAGACATGCCACAGCAAACTGTAGACTCTCCATCTACTTACTCATAAACTATGGTGCCCACGCTGACAGACTCAGGCTTTAATAAACCACATTACCTGACAATATATGCTGTGTAGGAAACAAACCACATAGTCACTGTGTCCTCCCACTATGCGAACATGTGGGATACAAACAGGCAAAGCCAGAGAGCAACTTGGTATTCAGCTGGGGTGCACGAACAGCCACCACTTTGCAGACAGTTCCTGCGATCTAGACTATCAAAGAGGCAACAAAGCGTCAGCAGCAGTGCCATCCTGATTGAGCACTCTGCAGGCTCAAGAGCCCACCCTCCGGCAAAGTGACAGCGGAGACCACCTGGGAGACCCAGGACTGGAAGACAAAGAGGAAGCTTAAGGAAGCCATTAAGTTAACCACTGTGCTGGACAAGGTCTCAGCCATCAGAGACTGCAGCATCCTACGACTCAACATAGCCACAAAACAAACTACTGCTTCTCAGTGGAAAGCCTGCATGCTCAATTCAACAGCCCAGGAAGTTTCAGACACACAGGCAACCGCACAAGGCTAGCAGCTATGTATTTAACACTTTCCATTGTTAACATGATTTTTGGCAGGGAAAAGTCAGGTGCGACAACACATATCTTCAGGGGCTCTTGCAGGCACTGCTTGGAACTCGCTGACAGACCATCAGCCTGTCTCTGTCAGGCTGACGACTAAGACAGACTTGTGAGCCAAGGAACAGGAGACATTTCACAACAAAACACTTTCTTTCAGGGATTCTCCCCATGCAGGTATTCCAAGGGCACAAAGAATTCACAGGCAAAGCAAGGCCAAGTTGAGATAAGTCCACCTAGGTGGATTGAGCTTCTTCACTCTTCTGCAGCAAGTCCAACTTACCAGACTCTTCTCAGAACACTTCCCAATTTGTCATTGGCTTTTTTGTTTTAAATATATAATATTTAGATACAATATAATTATGTTTAATAT
>NW_009190436.1:0-8402 GCF_000690835.1 Fulmarus glacialis
AATGCTTGGGTAATTGTGTCAAATGGATGAAGGTATTCCTCCTCTAAATTAAAATGCTGATGTAAACTCACTCATTGACTTCTTTCTCAGTTGGACCTGAAACTGCCTGTTTCCCTGCTTTTTTTCCACATTGATTCACCAAAAGGAATGGAGATTGAATTTCTGGGACATATGTCATGGTAGCTGTAAGGTTTCAATTGAAAATGTTGCTGCTATTAGCATGCTGATTGAACTTTTTTCCCCATAAACTTTTGAATTTTTATACCTCTAAGTCTTTCATATTACTCACATAGTGCAACAATTTTAGATGCTCTTATCCAAAATCTCTTAACCTCACAGATGGCACTAAAAACTAAACAGAAAATCCAGCATGTCATTATGAAAAAAATAAATTAAAAAAAATACCCAAAATGTGTAGATCTGATTCATTAATCTTTGTTAGTGGCACTTAGACGATATTATTGAGCTACTGTGGTAAAATATTAATGAGGACTGAGGTATTGCTTAGATTAGATGTTTTCAGTGCAGTTAGGCTTTTTGTATGCTTCTCCTGACTTTATCATTGACTTGCTCTGTAACTAGTAAACTCAATTTTCCTTGAATTCTTAAACGTTTTACTTTAAAGACTCAAGGACTTCCGAAGATACGTAAATATGATGACATTTAATTTAGAGATCCTGGTATCTTAATATCAGGGTACATTACAGGAATGTTAGAAATGCTAAAAAAAAGTTGAGAACTTCAAATGAAGGCTGAGAATAGCTAAAAACCCCCTGTTTATACTGCTAAAGTATTTTAGTATCACAAGTAGTAAAATTATATTCTCCCAAAGAACTATTTCAGTGTTTCAGTTTTTCAATTCTTCAAGCCGGATAAAATCCTGCTATCATTTCTGTGCAAAAGCCCGTTTTCCTCCTGAACTCTTTTGTGTAATTACTTGCCAGCATCACTTTAAGTATTAGAAGAAAGACACATACAGTGTTTGATAATATCATTGAATATAGCTTTGAAGATGACAAAAAATACCTCAAGATGTATTGCACATTCAACATTACTTCTTCTGAAGTGTTTAGACACAAAAAAAAGACATGATTCAACCTATAAAGTTCCGTTTTACTTCATACTATTTGTTTATAATACTAATCTGAAAAGGTCTTAACATGGGTTCTTATTTCCATGTGAATACTTGGTAAGGTCTTCTCAACAGTTAAAATATTAAAGGACCTCTACCTTGACTGGATACAAACTACTCCAGGCATCTGTTTATTAAAGTTTTAAACAGTTTGTCACCACAATGTGTGTTTGGAAGACAGTGTAACATAGCAGACCCAGCTGACGTGTATCTGCCTGAATTGGACTCAGAAATTTCAAGAGCTGCATGATAACAGCCTAATTGATATCCAGGAGTGGTTTGAACTCTCTTACAGCGGGCGCGTGCTTTTTCAGTAATGCCTACAACAGTATTGCTAACCCCTACAATTTTCTCGTGAGCCATGAGGAGGTGGCATTTTATGTCAAGTTCAGTTCTTGATGTTCTAATATAACTTCAGCTTTCATTTAAAAAAATGAAAAGTTCCTAGTTTTCCTAGTTGCAAGTGTAATTTGAGATCTGAACTTTTAAAGCTTTCCAATCTGAAGGTGCTATTTAAGAAAATGAGAAGAGCAGCCCCTTCTTCCCCTCCCCCAGCTGGTGGGGCCTCTTCTTTCAATTCTGAGACACCTGAGGTTGTCAGGCTGCTAATGCTTCTTGTTAAAATGGCCACTTAGGCAGAAATAAGACATATTACCATAGTGTAAGGGGCATTTTACAGGAACACCGTTTCCTCTAGCGTATTTTTCACTCAACTATGCATTTTTATAGTCTTCAGCCCTACTGTCCAATTATGTAAAGCTTCAATTTGTTATTTAAAATGGTACTTATTGTTGCTTTCAATATATTTCACTCTCTCTCTTTCAAAATCAGTTTGTAAAAGTTTTTACCTGCAGAAATGAAATATAATTTTAAGGTCAGCTGTAACAATCAATATTAACAGGTTTCTTTAATCTATTCAAGTCTGTTTAAAAAGTAAAATATTCTTCTAACTACTGTATGTGAGCTAGAAACTAATACATTTCACAAGTTTTCAAATGGGAAGCGTTACTCCATTTTCTTACACAATGCTAAAAGAATACATAAACTTTACAAAATACAAACAATTAACATCCATATTTAGCATTTTAGCTAAACCCTCCAGGAATAAATATATTTTCTTTAAAACATTATCTCATTTTAGAGAAATTGAATCAAATGAAGATGATTTTGCTTGGTGCCATTGAAATACAAAGTCAATGGTATGCACTTTAGAGCTAACGCATATTACTGAAAGAAACCCTTTCATATTTTTTTCTGCTTTCACAGCATATGTTTTAGGTTAGGTAAGAGATAAGAAACACAGTTATGGCCAAAGAATCAGCAACTTAGGTCATAATTTACCCTGTAATTACAAAATTATGAGTAAATGCCAGCAAATGTAAGATCATGCTATTCTTAAGACTGTACAAGACATTTTTAGTGTATTATAGAAGAGGTATAAATAGCCTTATGTCACTGTATAGGTCTGTCCCTCACCTCCAGCTTTGTCATTCTTAACATACTGAAAACATGCAGTTAGGCTGTCTTCACCTAATGTTCCAGAGCAACTTCTAATAACTGGAATACATTTTAAGTTTCTTTTAATAGCATGGTATAAAAAATACAGTCACTCCAAGGTAAGCCTTGACATTTCCATAAAACAAGGCAGACAAAATAAGTCTTATAATTCTGAAACTTTTTTGACAAATAAGGAAACGACATTGAAAACTTAACTTCAGAACTTTCAAGACCAAATTTCAAGACCAAGGAAAATATACACAATATCTATTTTTTCTCAGCAATTAGTGGTGAAAAAATACTCTAAGTTTCTATTAACTTGTGTATCTCAAAGTTAATATGAACTGCAAATGATGACATATTATCAAAGTTCAAACCATTTGATTTGAACATGTTTTCTAATTTTCAAATATTCTTAATGCAGTTTCGTTGTATTGGAAATAAAGGATCTACCTTCTCTTTCAGCTGTGAAATAATATGTAATCACTGCAAGTATTTTATATATCTATAGTTTTAATCCTCAGCAGCAAAAAAGAAAAGACACCCAAGCCCTTTTCAGCTTTTTTTTTTTTAATCTTTTCATCAATTGAGAAAGTAGTTAATATAATCTTGACAGTAAACAAAACTTGTCCTACCAAGGTGTATCCTCATAGCTATTGGAAAAACAATATTATGTAATTTGTTGTCAAAATCAACCAATCTGTGTGAATCATTATAGCCAATAATAGTGTGGTACCTTTAATACTATAGACTACTTTTGTTGCCTTTCAAATAACTGCGTTGTTATGTCCTATATTTTTGCATCTCTGTTGTGGCTTAACCCCAGCCAGCAACTAAGCCCCACACAGCCACTTGCTCACTCCCCCTGCGTGGGATGGGGGAGAGAATCAGAAGGGTAAAAGTGAGAAAACTCGTGGGTTGAGATAAAGACAGTTTAATAGGTAAAGCAAAAGCCGCGCACACAAGCAAAGCAAAACAAGGAATTCATTCACTCCTTCCCATCGGCAGGCAGGTGTTCAGCCATCTCCAGGAAAGCAGGGCTCCATCACGTGTAACGGTTACTTGGGAAGACAAACGCCATCACTCCGAACATCCCCCACTTCCTTCTTCTTCGCCCAGCTTTATATGCTGAGCATGATGTCATACGGTGCGGAATATCCCTGTGGCCAGTTGGGGGCAGCTGTCCCAGCTGTGTCCCCTCCCAGCTTCTTGTGCACCCCCGGCCTCCTCGCTGGTGGGGTGGTGTGAGAAGCCAGAAAAGGCTTGACTCTCTGTAGGCACTGCTCAGCGGTAACTAAAACATCCCTGTATTATCAACAAGGTTTTCAGCACAAATCCAGAACACAGCCCCATACTAGCTACTATAAAGAAAACTAACTCTACACCAGCCAAAACCAGCACAATCTCCTAGCAACAAAAAAAGTTTTAAAAAGTTTTCTTTTCAGAAGTGTGCTAGAATTGTTTTCATGATCATTATATTTTAATGCTATCTTACTGACAGTTCCCCATGAGCGACTGAGAAAATCCTTCTGCATAAAATGCAGTGATCTATAGTGATTATTGCTATCTGTTGCAATACATATTGAGGTATATCTTACCTTGTTGGTGAAACATTGGCCTTGGAGTCAGTATCATGATCCCTGTTTCTGTACTGGTATAACTGAATTGACCCGCTTTAGTTTATGATCGTTATATCTGCTGTGTACCTGCAGTTTACATGGCCTGTAGATTCTAAATATTATGCCCCATACGGTTATGATAAAAGATAATGCTTATGATACAAGAATAGGGTAGACCATCTGTAGATAATGAAATAAGTGTTATAGCAATGACATTTATACTGCCACAGGCATTGCCTCCAGAGAGCCCATCCTGATCTGCAGGCCAAGAGGTGGAGAATAGCCGTCACTCACAGCACTTGGCCCCTGTAGAGCGGACTGGCTGCATCCATGTTGCATAACACACTTTGCTTAAATCTCCTCTGAGTCCCAAGACATTCTTATTTTTCTTTCTTTATATGATTCAGAAAAACTGCCACAGTTCACCCAAGTCATGACATGATGCAAAGAGTATATGTTGTATTTCTTAAGGCATTGCATGATGGCAGTACCTGAAGGCAGCAAGCCTGCTGAGGCAGTGCTGGTGGATTGTTAGAGTGCTCAGGGAGCAATCTCATCCATGCTGTCTGTAGGGAAGGGTCGCTGTAGTGAATCTTCTTCAAAACTTCTGATTCTGTGTCAGAAAGACCTAGCTGGCTCCCTGAAAGAAAGCTCAGGAGCCAAGAGATGTGTGGAGAACCATAGTAGGTCACAGACCTGGAACAAGCAAGGGAGCAAAGTTATTAAACAGTATTGGTATGTACACATGGGGTTAACTGCAGCTCCATTGGTTAGACTATCTTTTCTTTAAAATATATTTCAAATGTATTATTTTGGCTTTGGTATCAATTGAAGTTATATTTATATATGTGTGTTTGTATACAAGTGTTTGTGTAAAGATATATTTAAGGATCTTTTGGTTTTAAACTATTATTAAGATCTAATACGCAGAATTGTTGCAGAAATAATAATTGTTGCAGTATAGAAAGCCCAGGTGTCGTTCAGAATTCCCTTCAAAGGTGTGAATATTCATAATATGACTTTCAGTCATTCCTACTTGATCGTCTCACTCTGGTGAAGTACTTCGATCCAGTCGACAACAGTCTCAGACTAGAGACTGAGGAATTCCTTCACCTTAATTCTTCTCTGAGACTCTTACTCAGCCTTTGTCCTACTCTCAGAAGATCCACTCTTGAAGTTACTAGAGGTTAGCTTTACTTCTGCTCTGGATTTATAGTAATGGTTTCCAGAACAGCACAGAAGGAGTCAAATTGTCTTACAAGATATTAGAATGTAGAAGCAGAGTTAGGAGAGAGAGTAAGAGGTTTTCTCCCTCTCTTCCCCTCCCCTAATCTCAAACACCAGCCAGTGCAAAGCATGCTCTTGTGTTATATGACATGTCCATGACTGCACAGTCCTTTACATCCTTTGATGATCCTCAGCATCATCATTATCCTCTTTTCCTTTTGTTAGAAAAGATCTGGCAACGTCCCCTCTGCTCCAAAAATGATGAATTATAATCAAATTTGAAGTGGAAGTGTTAATTATGTGCATTTGAATAAGGTCATTCTTTTCAGTATATTCATTTTCTTTACAAGGGACTTGCTAAATATTTTTATATTTATTATTTCTGCACCTTCATGTAATTGCAGAATTATAGGAGCTTCAGAGAACAATGATGATGATAATGAGATCAGTAAAAGATTACGAAGACTGAAGTTCTCATGCAGAGGAACAATGAAAATGGAATTTGAGGAAATGTGGGGAGAGAACATAGAAACCCTTAGCCCACTGCCCTTTTTCTCTAGGCAGAGCACCCTCCCTCGAATGTTAGTTTCTAAATAAAGAGTAAAGAGCTATCTAAATTACAGATTGGTTTGAAAAAACAGTATTCAACCTGCTTTGTGCAAAGGATTGGACTAGATGACCTCCAGAAGTCCCTTCCAACCTAAACTATGCTATGATTCTATGATTCTATTGAAATGCTAACTCCACACAGGGAAAGTTTGGATTCTTTAGTAAGTGCTTTTGTCAGTGTCTCGTCTTGAGGCTAGTTTCTACAGCTTTGTTCAGCTTTGATAACACCTTTCATACTCCTTTTGTAATTGCATTAAACTCGTATGCCATTCTTGTCTAATATCCACATTAATCTGTGTAGTGCCAAATAAGAAGCCATGAGAAATCTGTATTTATAAATTCCAGTTTATCAAGCCCTTTTCCAGTGTTCCAATGTTCAAGAATAGTCCTATGTGAAATAACCTAAATCCACAGCTGTCTTCCCTACTTAAAAAACTACCTGACACCAAATTATTCTGCAAGAGCTTTGCTTCTATGTCAGATAAAAAGAAGGAGTATGGAGGGGGAAGCACCTTTCCCATGAACTTGTATAGAACCCACTCAGTCCTGGGAAAGTCTAGGGAAATGGATAGTCCTTATAGCCTGCCTGGATGGTATAATATTTAAGAACAACTAAATACTGGACCTTGACACACAAGGATTTCACTAGGAAACTTACTAAAAAAAGTAGCTCACAATTCATGGTGCTATTTGATATTCTGTAGTAGCATCAAAGAACTATTAGGAATGTCTAATGTGGTTAGTAAAGCAGCACTGTAATCATAGTGAAGGGTTTGTCTTCTGCTTTCGATCATGGCCATATGTATATTACGTTTTTTTCCTATTTGCCGATTCCTTGATTATTCAAATATGAAATTCCCAGCAATTCTTGGAATTTTCATTACATCATTTGTTTTATTTTTGTATACATGTGATAGAAATATTTGTGGGTTTAGTAATATTTAAGCAATATGTAGTGATGAGGTGAGAACTTTGGTGCTTATATAAAAAATTCAACTTCTTGTCCATTAATTATGGGAGACTTAGTCCATATTTGTTGTGAATTGATGCAGGTTGAATTGACCTTAGTGAAGGTATATTGATTTATACTAGCTAAAAGTTTAACCTGAGATTATCTGTGTATTTCAGTATAATTGTTCATGTGCATTATTATTCCTGCATAGTGGAGTAGATGTTAGTTGGAATTTTTGAGGATTTAAATTGAATGGCTGCTATATATTTTATGACTGGGTACAAAATTGTAGAATCACGGAATCATAGAATTGAATTTGGAAGGGACTTCTGGAGATCGTCTAGTCCAATCCCCTGCTTAAAGCAAGGTCAACTAAAGAAGGTTGCTCAGGGCCATGTCCAGCTGGGTTTTGAATGTCCTCAAGGATGAAGACTCCACAACCTCTCTGGCAGTGTCCTTGCACTGCAGAGCCCAGACCTGGACACAGCACTCCAGATGTTTCTCACCTGTGATGAATAGAGGAGAAGGATCCCAAGGAGAGCTCCATGCATTTCTGCTGCTCTCACATGCAAGGCAATTCCTCTTCCTTGCCTTCTTGGCTGGTCCTTCCTGAAAAGCCTGTATCCATCCATTGCCTGATTGACAAAGACGTCATGAGGTTATGCAAGGAGAAAATCAGAAGGGCCAAAGCCCAACTAGAAATTAATCTGGCTAGTGCCGTAAAAGACAATAAAAAATGTTTCTATAAATACATTAGCAAGAAAAGGAGGGCTGAGGAGACTCTCCATCCTTTATTGGATGCGGGGGAAACATAGTGACAAAGGATGAGGAAAAGACTGAGGTACTTAAGGCCTTCTTTGCCTCAGTCTTTAATAGTAAGACCAGTTGTTCTCCGGGTACCCAGCCCCCTGAGCTGGAAGACAGGGACAGGGAGCGGAATGAAGCCCCCATAATCCAAGGGGAAATGGTCAGCGACCTGTTACACTACTTAGACACACACAAGTCTATGGGGCCGGATGGGATCCACCCAAGGGTACTGAGGGAGCTGGCAGAAGTGCTCACCAAGCCACTTTCCATCATGTATCAGCAGTAGGTCCCAGTTGACTGGAGGTTAGCAAATGTGACGCCCATCTACAAGAAGGGCCGGAAGGAGGATCTGGGGAACTACAGGGCTGTCAGCCTGACCTGGGTGCTGGGGAAGGTTATAGAGCAGATCATCTTAAGATCCATCATGTGGCATATACAGGACAACCAGGTGATCAGGCCCAGTCAGCATGGGTTTATGAAAGGCAGGTCCTGCTTGAGTCACCTCATCTCCTTCTATGACAAGATGACCAGCTTAGTAGATGAGGGAAAGGCTGTGGAT
>NW_009190437.1:0-17746 GCF_000690835.1 Fulmarus glacialis
AATTCACTTTACATGCATTTTTATTTTGCAGTTCAGAATTGCTTCTATGATCATATGAGCTTTTTATGGTGCTGAAGACTGTAGCTGCTTATGAAGGAAGCTGGCGTTAAAACAAAAGCTTAGTTAACTATCTCTAACAGTGGGTAGTCTGTAGATGGTGACAACTAAAATATGTTCCAGGCTAGTTTATTAAGAGAGGATCTGTGGGTTTTTCTCCTCTCCTCTTTCCTTGCCCCATGTGATTGCTGTGGTTTACAGTAGGAAGTTTCTGTAGTCGCAGGTGGAAAGGGAGGTAGTCACTGGTAGGTGATGCAAAGACATTTGAGTAAAAATAAGAAGTGATCTCTCTTATGGGGGAAGGAGGTAGCTACATATTTTACAAATCTTTCAACATCTGTGACTTAATTGGCACTACTGAAAGCAGTATGTTGCACATTAATGCAGCTTAGGAAAGTTGCATTTATGAATATGAATAAAAAAAATCTAGAACTATTCTAGTCTCTTACGTGTTTTTTATAATTACACATCATACTGAGAAAGGTATTGCTGCCTTGGACTGGCCTGGCCTGACATGGCTACAGTGTTGTGCCATGGCTGGTTTTCAGGAGAGATTTGGGAAAGTTGCAGAATACCGAAGACAGGTAAAACAGTTGAAAGCTCAACTTCACTTCTCCAGAAGGAAATGTAGGAAATAGTTTTTGTTGTCTTCTCATTCTGTCAGCTGCTGCCAGGTCTCATTGTGGCTGTTCTGGACGCGTACACCATCTGTTATATGGACCCTGGAAGATCTCCTTTTAGCTGCACTTTACGCACTAACTCTTCTCCAGTCTCTTGGATTGATTTTCCTTAAGGGAAACCCCTCCTCAAAATATGTACTTCACGTGTACTTCTTTCTCTCCCTTCCCCTCCCACAATAAAGTCTGCTCCCCTCTCCTTCCCACCCCCCCCCAAGAAAAAGGAAACAACAGAGTGATTCTGAGACCCATTATACCACAGAGTTCCACAGATGCTGCTCCCTTGACAGCAGTATTAATTCACTTTACATGCATTTTTATTTTGCTTGCTGTCTTCTGTGGTATTTAGGCTACAACAGTGGAGTAGCTGGTTAAAATACCATGGATGAGGAAGGTTTGCAGATATGAAAGGATCTGTGCTGAATTATTCCAAACATTCGTAAAAGCAGTCTTGTGATGGGGTATACCATGGCGGGCGGGAACCTTACTGTTCTTGCTTTCTAAAGTTGCATGATTGCTCTTAATCAGTGGTAAGTGATATTGTATGTCAGTCTGTCTGACCAAGCTGTAGACCATTTCCAAGTGTCCTTTTCAGACAAATTCACTACAACCAACAATTTTTGAGAACTTTAAGTGGGTCTTGTACCTGCTAGTTTGAAAATAAACATTTAGTTAACTAGTGTGATTGAGATTCTGTATTTAAAAATAGACTAGTAAAATATAGTCCTGGTACTAATAAACAGGATTAACTTTCAATTTTAACAGCTTTTGGGTTGATACTTAAGATGACTTTGTTATTTCTCATTGGCGAGTACTAGTGTAGCACAGTTGGAGTCCCGAGTTTAAGACACTATAATTATGGCCACCAGCCACAGAGCTATGGAGTTCCTGAGGTGGCACGGCGGAGAAATCTCAAACCCGGAAATTAATATTTTCAGGTTTAAAAGGTAACCAATTCAGAATATTTATCACTAGATTTAACTCAAAGTACAACGTATTTTAAAACTTCCTGACAAATTGTCTTTTGTTTGCTGATTGTAGTGAGGAGGGGGAGGCAAGATCTTCATGTCTCCTCTGTAAAGTATCTAATGTATAAACTATGAGATTACAGAAGGCCTTGTACAAACAAAGGTGCAATGCTTGACACAGAATGAGATGCCTGGAGGATACAGGCCTGGAAGGTGCCTTCTTGTATCCTTCCCCCAGTTCTGCTTTCTTCAGTCCTGATGGCCAACCCTTGCCTTAAGCTTTGACAAACGCAGTACCATTAACATGTGGAAACTCATAGGTTTTACAGTGATTTGCTGTTTCTCCCTAGTCCAGCCCAGAACCATGTAGTTGCCTCGGTTATATTTGTCTGCTGTTTTCCATAGATAGAACAGAAGTGTGTTCCTGCAGTAGAAGAATTAGAGTATGTGTTTTTGTTATCTGAGTGAGATATTGTTTGTTTCCATCTTTTCTATGTGTTGTAGGCCCTGTGTGAATCCTGATGACTCCAGTTTTGTGGGATTTCTTTTCTATGAATAGAAAGAAGAGTCTCTTAGATGTGCTTCACATATTAAAAAGCCTCATGTTTTTTCCTTATCCTAGAATCGAGTAGTTCTTAGGAGAAGTTAAAGGCATCAGTACAATGTTGCTCTCTCTCCTGGATGAGGTAGTGAACTTTGTCATGCTATTTCATCTAGCTGTCCAAGAACTTCAAGATTTTAAGATATGCAGAGCTACAGTGCATTTTCATCTCCTGCCTTCCCCCTCCTCCTCTCCCAAGCGAGACTATTTTAGAGAAGAGAAAAAACCGCTACCAAAAAACCCAAACCCAACAAAAAAGCCAAATCAATGTTTTTGAGCTTAAATAAGGCTTATGATTATCTCTGCTGTAATAATAGGTGGTTTGGGTTTCTTGGAACAATTGATGCAATTCTGCAAAACCTATGTGACTATTGCAGACAGTGGACACTGTCTGTTATAGTCAGGAACTCTTTAATTTGGGTTACTTGCAAAGACTGAAATGTAATCCTCAGCAGATAAGCCTGTAGTGTATGAGAACAAGGAGTGTCAAGCTCTGTTTTGGAGGAAGCATGTGCTTTCAGATTCATTCACGTGTGCTTGTCCTTACATTTCCTTTTGATTCGTAAGGGTGCTCTGGAAAACCACACAGCCAAAAGCATGTTGGTATTACTGCCTTGGATGTTATTGATGATATCTAATCAATACCTCTGATGTTTTTTGGTTTTTTTTTTAATTGAATCTTATTCCTCTGTACCTCACAGATTCCTAAACTATCTGGTAGCCATCACAGCCATCTACAAACCTCAGAATATTCTAAAACTAGTAAGCAACTGCACCAAATGACAAATCTGTTCGCTTGTGCAGCATGATAGGATAGGAGGGATTTCCATACTATCCTGAGCATGACCTGCCAGTCATTAGGAAAGCAATGTGCTTTGTTCCTACTGGGGGATGGAAGGGATCTGGAGAGAAGTGAGGCCTGTCTTGCCTTGTGATGTCTGCGTTGTCATCCTCGTAGTATCACGTGAGGAAGAACAAGGTTTTTTTAGACATCTCTCCTGTCCCAAAATCTTTAGAAGTCTGTCTTATTTTTGATGTTTTTTTCCATTTCTGCAAGTGGGACACTCATGGAAAGCCTGTTACATGTGGGTTTCCATTTAGGCATGAGAGTTCTGGAACAAAATATTCAGTCTTTGAGGTGATGCCAATCTTCTATTTAAATTGGATTCTTAGTTATTCATGGGGGAAGGGTGCAGATGAAGAAGTCATATTGGGTATCTAGAGGTTTGAGAGGGCCTATTTCCTTAGCCAAAAAGAACAAGCACATTTTATGCTTCCTTGAGAGTTTTTTTTTTCCCATTTGTCAAAAGGATAAAGGCTGTCTTCTGCACAAAAGTTATTTAAATTGATGCCTGAGTGTATGAGATGAGAGCATGTAATGCAACTAATTCCTGTTGGCTAATGGCGCACATCCCACTGAACGTGGGCCATCTTGGTACTTCCTAGAGAAGCAGCCAGTTGTGGGTCCTATGTCTGTTGTTACCAAATTGTACGCCTTGGGTAGAAGCCTCAAGAAATAGAAGCTGCTTTTTGGCAGGTGCACTCAAAATGCCTCGGCATAGGAGCAAGGAGTAGGAGGAGGAGATGTTGATGCCCTACCGTTCCATTCTAGGGAAGTCTGGGTTGCTAACGAAGTGGCAGAAACCTGTCTGTTTGCCAGCTACGGCAAACCAGCATCCTTATGTGAAACCACCTCCTGTAATAAAGTGAGGTTTGAGATTTTCTGCAGTAAAGAAGTCTACTGATGTTTACTGGTGGCAACATGCTATATTATATGTAATACATAAAGGCATATAGTTGTTCCTAGGAAAACATTGCCTCAGAAATGCCGCTTTTAGTGAGTAGACCTCTTCATCTGCAGTAAAAACCAATAACAACTTGTTTGCTGAACTGTGACCTGTTTTGGAGTGACAGTCGTGCAGCTTGCTGAATCGACAGCTGGGCTTACCACTGCGCCGCCCGTAGCTGAGAGCGCACTTCACAAAGGCTTTGGAAGAATACATTTGTTTTCCTGCACTGTTGTTATTTCTCAGCGGGTTTTGAGTTGCTGCTCCCCCACTTTTTGTAGCCCTGAAGCTGCCCAGCCTGCTACAATTTCAAACTAGTTTCTAGTGCACCTCTTTAAACATCCTTAATGAAGGTTGGAAGACTCGAATAATATTTGATAAACTGAGAAAATCAATGAAAAGTTATTTAATAAAGCTCTTTGAGCTCTCTGGTTTAGCTAAGTGATTTAAATGTGACTTTTTTTCCTCTTTGAATCAACGGATCAACCTTTAGTTAGGTAGAAAAAACTGGTTGTTTTTTAAAGGGGGAGGGCCTATAAATGCTTTGTTCAGACCTTCATTCTAATAATAATTCAATATTCTGCAGATGAATTATGTGAGTTGACATCAAGAATCTGGCTAAAAAGGAAAATTATTCGTCATTTCTAGATGAGACAGTGCCAGTTGTGAGGATTAAATTTGTCCAGAAATTATGTTATCTTTGAGCTAAATTTTGCTAAACACTTTATGAAATATTCTTGGCTGTCACAAACTGTATGTTGGTGTCTGTGACGATGGGGGTTTAAACTAGTTCCATTTTAAATCCTAGCAAGCAGCAGCTGAAACGCTGCTGAATGACCTTTGACATAGGGACCCATGAATGCCCCAAGTATGATTTCACTTTCACCACATTCTTTGTGAATCTGAATGCTTGTCAAATCAGATGTGTGTTTAGACCTTTTCACTGAATGTGCTTGGAGGGAAAGAACAAAGCCTGGGGTCAACTTGGCATAATCCCTGCGTTTATCTTTATTCTATTATAGTGGCTTGTGGGGGATGGAGTAACTATTCTCTATGAGGTGAAAGTGCAAGTAGAGTGTAGGTAGGCTATCCATCTCTTTTTCCAGACTTTCCCAACAACCTAGCTGGTCTCCTGTGATTTACTTGCGTTAATGTGCGGCTGACTAGGTAGATTGCTGGTTGATCCATGTGATCTGCTATTTGTTCTACCCATTGCTATTTTGTAGCTGCTGCACCTATCCACTGATGTAAACAAACACGTAGAGCTTGTCTTGGGTAGCACAGGCAGCAATGGATCTGTGCTACATAGTGCTTTGTTCTCCCCAGTGGAGATGGGAGGGGAAATAACATGGATTTTTATACTATAACTACTTTTGCTTCAGTGCAAATTATCTTTTTATTTTAAGAGATTAACAGCTTCATATACTGTATGATACATATGTATTTTTTGCTTTTGCAGGCTATTAGTCATACTCAAGTAAGGAGTGACTAAGTCTGCTATTACCCATTCAAATTGGGAAAGCCTTTGTCTCTAAGGGAAGAACTGTAGAGTTCTACTAAATGATTGTTATAGACTTTTTACAGTATTTTTAGATTTTACTCCTGTGATAGATTCACTTCGCAATACAGGATTGTTTCTATGTGGAGCTGGAGTGGTCTGAATCTGTAAACGAGCTATTGTGCGGCAAAGTACAAGTGGGTGGAGGAACTATATGACAAAAGGCCTAGTTACCTTTACAGTTTGTTCGCTGTACCTCATACACTTTGTTTCAGAAGAAAAGCACTATTCAAAGGCTTGAGTATAAGGAGGCAGTCTTTCACACAAGGCTTGTGGGAAATTTCTCTCCAACTTGTGGGTTTTCAGCTTGTGTAGATTTAGCCTGTGCCTTCTGAGGCTTTGCCCGAAACGGCTTAACACGTCTTTCTGAACCCCCTGCACCTCGCGGGGTGAGCTAATCTGACAGTTCGGCCAGTATTTTCCACCTTACATGTGCACTGGTTTGGGGTTTTTCTGTTTACTTTTTAATGAAACTTTGCAAAGTTTATTTTTAAGTAAAGAGGGGATTTGGTTGGTTTTTAAGGGCTTCCAAACTAGGAAATAAATCACCCTCATTAACTTCAGAGATTAAAAGCAACATTAAGCAACAAGGAGATCTCTCTCTCTTTTTTTTTTTTTTTAAAACAAAACCTAGTAAGATTCATTATGAAAGCATGAGTGTGCTTTTTTATTTTTTAAACTAAACTTTGAAACTTGATGTTCTTTGTGTTAATTCTGCAGTTCCCTTCAGCTTCTTCCACGCGTTTCACTGTTTACTTTCTCTTTTCATAGCTTAGTGGATGGGTGCTTAAAAACCTGTTCATTCTGCCTGAAAACAAATATGCTTCACTCAGCACCCAATTTTCAGATTTAAAACACTTTCACACAAAGACTTGATGATGAGCTGGATGGGTTTTGGGTTTTTTTGTTTTGTTTTGTTTTTTAAAGGAGAACTGAGTTATTTCAGTCCACCTTGGAAAAGAGAAGAACGAGTGCTCTGGGGAGAGCAGGGCTCTGCTTCTCTTGCCCGACCCAGGCGAGCTGGGGTGGCTGAAGAGGAGCGGCTGCTCCATTCCTCTCTTGGACATGAACACCCAGAGCAGGCTCCTGCTTCCATCGCAGAAGCAACTGAAGGAGTCCTCAGCCTCACAGGTCATGGCCCAGCACACGAGCTGGAACTAACAGGCTCCAGCCCAGCAGAGTAATTTTAAAATGAAGTAGCAGGGGCCTGGACCTGTGCCCGCATTGGCTGTCTGTGCTATGGAGGCAGCAGGAGGGCAGAAAGAGGTATTTGGGGTTAGGAAGCAGTCTGGTAGGGTTTCAGTAATGACTTTCATTCCTTGTTAGCTGCATCCTTTCAAGTTTTGCGTGTGTTGGAGAGAGACATTTTCAGCCTCCAGTCTGCTTAGTGCTACCAATAACTGCTCTGGGAGAGTAATTCTGGGGAACCTACTGTCATCATCATCTCTTTCTGGTTTAAGGAATAAGTTTAGTGCCTTTGTTCAACACTGCCAAGATAATTTTGCTCAGAATCTCAGGCTGAGCAGCATGGTGTGCTTTTTTGTGTGGGTTCCCGCCCGATTGTTCACCCTCCCTGTTGCAGCCTGCCATACTCTACTTCTTCGGATGTTGCACTTACATACCTGAGTGTCACCAGCCTGCATCCAGAAGCCTATGCATCTGACTAGTGTCTTTGTTGCATGCTCAGTTTAATTGTATAACATTAATGACAGCAAGAACTTGCATCTTAAAACTCCCTTACTTTTGCAGGCTGTAAACTAGTAAGTTATATCTAGAATATCCACCTACAAATATGACACAACATTTACTGTTTCACAGTATAGCAAAACTCTGAACAATTCCACCATAGTTGAATGAAACTGATATATGTTTTTCAGAGCTGTTTATAAGCTCTCGTCTGCTAATCTTGGGTACTTGTAAATAATACCAGAAAATCCTTTGCTTGTATTAATCAAAACTAAAAGGCAACAGTCAAATGTTCACTTTTGCAATATCAAGTTTTTTTTAATTGGTAAATCAAACCTCTCTTTCTTAAAATGCCACTTATGCTGTTATATAATGGCAGCTTTTCTTCTCTTATTTCTGCCTCCCTCCTCTTCTGTCAGGCTGTGAAACTACACGCTGTGTAACAGTTTCTCTTTTCTTTATGTTCCCTTTTTCAAGACTATTTTAGTCTTGAGATGGTAAGGGACATTTTCCAGTAACTAATGCTCCCATAGCTAGTCTATTGGCTGCCAAATTTGGTGTGTTCTCTTGGGTTTTTTTAACTTCTAGTGGTGTGAAGGTGGGATTTAGAGAAGCAGCTCTACCAGCTGTGAGGTGAAAAGGCTGAACTGGAGAAACAATGATGAAGGAAACAAACCTGCTGTTTCGTACCTAGTTGTGAAGTAATACATCCCTAGTTGCTCTTAGGGTCTTCCAAGAAGGTCAGAATAACTGTTGTCCTTCTGCCAGCTTCAGGTGGGAAGACATGCAACAGAGAGATGAAGCTGGGGAGTAAATTAGTGGCAGAGCAGGGAACAGCCAGTCAAACCTGCTCTTAAGCAGCATTTCTTTTAAGTGATATGAATATTAAGGAAGTAACAGTGCTCTTGTTTTTAGAACTTACACAATGCTAAAAATCTATCACAGAACCAGCAAAACAATCTAGCTGTGTGCTGCTGATCTAATTTCACAGTTGATCACAAATGCAGTTTAGTTTAAAGAGGCAGCTCTATACTCGAATAATACCAACAGTTGACAATTCAGGAATGTAAACTTAACATGTCTGATCTTACATTTCTCTTACTGTCCTAAACACAAGTGCCTGGGGGAATAAATGAACTCTAATGTGCCTTAAAGGCTGTCTAATTTGGAATAGTTTAGACCATAAAGGCATGGGCAGAAGTGCATTCAAAGCCACAGTTCCTGGCGGAATAGCTGACCAGAAGCCTGCCATGTGGGTGTCCTTCAGCTCATCTGCCCCTGCAACTTGCCACACTGCAGGATCTTCTTGCCAGTTTGGAAAGCCTGCCTTCCGAGGCCTGGAGCCCACTGGTGTAAAGCATTCCTTCAAACTGTACTGAAATCTACATTTGCAGTAAGCCACTATGCCCCGCTATAGTTTTGAGCTGTTCAAGAAATAAGTGTGTTGAACATGTGAACGGCCTTATCTTAAAATGTGAAAGAAGTGGTTTTGGCCCCAGGTTTCCTTCTGTCTGGGGACAGTGGAGTTGAGCCCTCTAGCATGTCTGGCTACTGACAGCCCCAAGGTTTTTGTTCTTGCTTTGAGCTTTAGCTAAATAATATAATTTGGTTATGTTGTAGAATACTTCATTCCAAAAGGAAAGCTAGAAGTTACCTCACCTGTTCATTTAAATTGATTTTGATCCTATTAAGTAGCAACTACTAAAGACTTAAATGAGCTGACAGCTCTGCACTGGAATTGTTTTCTGGGTTTTCATTTGTTGGTTAGTTTGGTTTTTTTCTTGGAGCCAATCCTGTCCCAGTAGCTAAGAGGGAATACAGGGCAATCAAAATAATTACGAATTTATGTGCTCAGGTGAAATAACAGAAAGGTTGCTACTGGGAATGACTTGACAAAGTATTAGATGAAGAAAATAAAATTCTGTTAAGCAAAGGTTTAGGGAAGGAATTAGCTTTGGTGGTCATGATGAAATCTTAGTAAAAATGTGGAAATGACAGCTTTTGAGAGACTTCAAGAAGACAGAATAATGCAGAATCAATGTCACGTTATTTACAGCAATATTTCATTCACATCTCCCTGTAACTGCTGCTTGAATCTATGCTTTTATATCCTGGTCCTTGACTGAAAATCATTCCTGATCAAGCTGTCAGGCAACCCAAAGGAGAAAGAACTAATGAATTGTAGAGAGAGGTGTCAGTCATCCTCTACCCTGGAGAATCCTGGTCACCAAGAAAGCTGGGTGCAGATGAACACCTCAGTAGGCCAACTGTGGGCATCTCAAGGGTCAAGAACGTAGCCTGTGCTTTTGCTCTTCTGTCCTTTTCTGCGACTGTGTGATATTGAGGGACTGAGAGGAGGCTGTTAGCCTGCATAATTGTTGAACTTGTGGTCCCAGCATTATTCTATGGGCAAGCGATTGATGCGGTCCTTGGTTCTGTCAACAAGTGGATCTATGGAAGGCTTAGGATGCAGAGATTATCCTCTGTATTTATTTTATCTCACAATTGGGACAGATTAAGAACAAGTGGTCAATTTACAGCAATTCAGGGAAGTGGTACTTTGTTGTCGTATTGTAGTGTCTGAGCATGCCCTAACTCAAATTCTCCTGGCTTCTGTGGTGTAGGGTTTTTTCTTTTTTTAAATAATAGATTATTTTCTTTTGCTCAACCTTTATTTATTTAGTTTTCTGGTTTGTAAGTCCAGCGTTATGTACATATATGTAGCAGCTGGTGAAAAATGTGGCACAACTATAATGCTTACTTATTAAAAAGAGAAATCCATGTCAGCCCTTCCCTGCTCACACAGTTCATGAATGAGGGATATTTTCCCTGACCAGTTGTGTGCTGGAAATCATTCAGATGTGTTGCTATTTTTGAAGACAACTTTTGTAGGGCAGAATCTCTCCCTCCTTATGTATATCTAGAAACCATTTGCTTTTCATGCAGACTGAAACTTGTATGGAACGTAGTTCAGGAATTCAACTTGTGCTCTATTAGCAGGCTTTCTTATTATACTGACTCGCATTTTCTCATGCGAGTCCTTGTTCGGAAAAGGGTTTTTTAAAGGACCGTTCTCCCAGCAGTTGCTTATAGCATGTGTATATTTGGCCTATCAGCATGCCTATGTACTTTGGCTGTATAAACCGTAGGGTTGGCTCACAGACCAGAGCACCTAAATTTAGATGCCAGAGTGTGAGCTCATTGCATGCACTCCCGTTATAGTCTGCAGAGACCCAGTCAGTGGACCTGAAGAGCTGTTCAGCTGACTGAACATAGGTATCTGCTTTAGGATGAGCAGAATAGTTCTTTAGATACCATTGCCTATAACTTAGGCATCTGGTTGATGTATAAATTCCTAAATCTAGGTTTGGTTATCTGTGAGCTGTATCTCACCCTAATGCTGTTTTTATCTCTAACAGTTGAAAAACTGTTTGTTCTTTTTGCTATTAAAACTCCCCTTGTGAGTTCTCTCCTGTGTTACTTTCTTCTGAAAATGATAATCGTGGTTGAAATTCCTGAGTGCTAAAAGCTACATCTTGAAGATGATACCTGTCTCAATGCTTTCTTTACCAGTCTGATCTTAAGTATCTTTCAGTTCGCTGGGACTCATAGACTGGTATCTCAGTTCAGCTGGGAAGCAGGCAGCCTGCTTCCCCCTGCCCCATGCACCTCCCTTCAGAACATCTTGGTGTTGAGCTGTAGCTGGACCCATCTGACTCAAGTGAGGTTTCTGCTATCTCATAACAGGAAACGAATGAGCTTCTTGCTATCAGTGTGCTATCTTGAAGTCTTGTTAGGAAATAGCAGTGAAATTGTTCTGTTTTCTCTTATTCAGTTGCATGTGCTATCAGAGTTGGTCACAACAAGCTTTTGACTTAAAATGTTTATTTCTGTTGATTACTTAAATAGTGCTTGTGTACTGAATTGATGATCACAAGTGAAACTGATGTGTGGGGCATTGGAGCAGGGAGGTTCGGTAATGGGAAAAGCTGCTTTGAAGTGTGAGATGTCACTATGAGGAACTAAGATTATATTTTTTTTTTTTTTAATAGCAGTGAATTTTTCAGTTCAATGGCCTTGAGTTCAGTGTGGTTAGAGTAATTGCTAGTTGTTTCAGATCAAGGAAGAGTCAATTGTGTAACAGAGCAACTTAGACACAAAAGTGTCTTTTCTTACTCCCTTGTTCTTTCTTCCTATTATACTAATACTTCCTTTTTAAAGGTTTCTTCATAGCCAGAGAGCGTCTCTCTGGATATGCGGACAGCTTGGATTTTGCTATGTCCTTAATACTGAGAGTGCTCGCTAACCACAGGATACATTCTGTATTTAATTAGTGAAGTGGCTGTGGGGGGGACAAGAACCTGAAGAATGGTGCTTAAACAAATAGATGGCTTTATAGTTAAGTCTCCCACATTGTGCAAAGCTCTAGATGAAATTCCTCCATCTTTTAATGTTCATACTGTACAGTGGTTTTTTACAGTCTTTTTGACTTTATTTATGGAGATGAAGAGATTTGTGTTAGAACAGGAGTAGGTTTGCACCAGCGCAATAAATTAGTGGACTGCTGAAACACACAGTAGGTATACTATAAGAATTCAACTTGTAACCGTCTCTTGTCAAATCTCAGATTCTGAGGTCAAGTGATGGGATTGTTTGAACCATCCTTTCAGGTGTAGATTTCTCAGAAGGAGACTAAGAGGGGACTGTAACTCGCTTCTCTCTCAAACTTCATGCTGGTTTTTTTCAGTGTCTTGCTCAGCAGATACAAATTCATGCAGTCTGACAAGTATCTTCGTGCTTCCTTCTCATAACTGTATCAGAGTAGTATCTGTCTACTTTGAAACAGCGGTTTGTATCTGTTTCTTGTGTCATGGCTTTTACTTGAGACTTGTCAGGTGATTACAGAGAAGCTAAGTCTACCTACAAAACTACATTAGAAGTTTTACATTCATTTCTCCAAATTGCCACTGAAAAGAACTAGTTTAATTTCATGGACTAAACATTATATTAATCTATTTCTGTAGAAATCAAAATCTCTTAAAGTTATACAAGAAGATCTATTAAAAGTCACCGCATTCCTTCAATAGTCTGAAAATGTGATGGTTGAGTGAAAATGGTCCATGCAACGTTCTCTTCTGATCCTTTTATGTTAGTGTAAATTTTAAGAAGTCTTTAGGAAATGCCTTTCTTTTTTAAAAAAAAAAAAAAAAAAATTTTTAGCTGTTCTAAATATTCTTTTGAAGAATTCAAATCCACATTTGATAGCTAAACCTATGAAATATAATATAAAAAAAACTGGTGGCCTGAAAATAACTTGTCCAATATGTAGCAGTAAGTAAGTGAGATTATCTGCTCAGAAGGAATCTTCACTTGCTAACTTTTCGTATTGACCTTTTGGGGATTTTGGTCTTCAATAGCTAGCTTCAGCTGGAGTGTAATTACAGAAAATACTAAATAGTTCTTCCGACTGTAGCTGTTCACTGCTGTTAATGTGTGCATGCCTTAGAAAGGGTGGTCCTGAAAGACGTTGAGGTTTGTGGTGGCTAACTGATTGTGAGCTTCCAGGACACTCAGAAATGGCTCCTTGTTTGCAGGAAAATGCTGAGGAAGTAATGCCGCAGTTTTATATGTCACTAGTGAAGACCAGAGCTAGAATATCATGCCTGCTTATTGTGCCAGCTCTTCAGAATGGTTGCCAGCATAGCATGATATACAGGAAAGATTGTGTCTGTGTTCATAATAAAAACAAAACCAAACAAACAACAAAAAACGCAAAACCACCACCAACAACAACAAAAGCTTGCCTAAAAATTGCAGTAAAACTATTAGTGCTGAGAATAAAGAAGTGTAGTTTGAGTTTACCTGAAAGAAGGGTAGGAAGTGTTGTGGTAAGTATCATAGCTCAAAGGAAGGAGATGTGAAAGCTGAAGTTAGGTAGTTCTAGCAGGCAAAGGTGCATATATATTGCTTCTCAGTAACTACTTTTAGCATAGCTTCTGCTTCTATGTGCCAGATCTTAAAAGATAGTTAAAATTGGGGAATTTACCAAAAGTTGGCTTGTGATGTCTATAAGTGAATTTCTTAAATGGGCTTAAAAAGCCTTTCTAAATAGTAGAATTTAGATTAACCAGATTAACTAGAAACTGTGGACTTCTTGAGTTGGTGGGTGAAACTTCTGTGTTCTGTGCTACTCAAGATATCAGACTAGATCATCATGCTGGTATCTGGTTTTTAACCAGGGATGGGGGGAATACAATTCTTTACATATTTGTGAATAAATTACAGTCTAGGTACAAAATTTGCGTTCTGAGAAACTTCCAAATAAGAAAAACTTAGATGCAGTTTAGTTAAAGTAAGATGCATGCAATGCATCTCTCAGTTTGGAGAATATATGCAGCCTTTTTCTTAAATATTCTTTTAGATGATAACTTGACTGTATATCTTCTGCACTATGTCTTTGCTTAAAATGAGTATGCCTGCATCCCTCTCCCATGACAAAAGTACATTGCCGCGAAAGAATTGGTAAGTAGCATTGGAATCTGTGATGGCTTTCCACAGATAGTACTGGGGAAATCTGGGGGCTGTTAGGAGGTTGTTATTTGCCCCAACAGGCAAATTGGGAAGTGAATTAATAGCTGATTCTTACACCACTTCCACTATTGAGTTGTGTGTGATGTCTAAAGGGTTGTAGGAGGATGTCTGGATTCTTTGAGTTATCAGGAGAACAGCAAGTAAAACTTCTACTCGCATAGAACTGTAGATTATTTGCATTACTTATCTGTTCAAATATCAGACCTCTGAGTTTTTGAATAATGCAACTGGCCATACTTTCTCTCTGGGCTGAATGCTGCCAGATTCACTTTCTCAGTCACATGAGCAGCGGAATGCCCACAGTAAGCTGGAGATGCTCTTGGTCTACAGCTGGTATCCCAGATTTCTTTCAACCAGATTATTGTACTAGAAGGAAAAATAGATGGTCCCACTGTACAATGTATTAGCTGCTGTTGGCTGCTAAAAGCTCAGCAAGGAGTGAGTATACTGTTCAACATCCCTTTGTTACAAGATTTGCCCCCACCCCCCGCCCGCCCACCTGCCCGGATGTTTGAGTATTTTTTAAAGCCAGGTTTAAACATGACATGCTGTTGACTGGAGCAGAAGGGGAAAGCATGCATTGCTAATACTGCAGATCTGCCATTTATTGAGTGGAATAACCGATGAAGGTGATTGTTTGATCCTTCCTCATGTGCCAATGCACCTTAAACCTCTGCCATTACCAAGAGAGGCTGCATTTTCACTTTTTATAGCACTATGCAGATCTAGTACTTTTGATTTTAAAGCAAACACCACCACCGTGCCCTTCCCCTCTCCCCCCCTATCAGTTAGATATTGTATCTTCCAGAATGAAAGAAAAGCAGTTGCTGTGCTTCAAATGAATCGGTAAGGAGAAAGGAAGTATGCCGGTAGCCAGCATCCCTGCAACTTTGTAGTTGCCAGCTGTTTCGCAAAGTGAGGATGATGATGTGAAATTGTCATCTTTTTTCCCTTCCCCTCTTGAATGCACTCTTCTATAGGCTCTTGCTAGTGCAGTTGGTGGCCAGTATATAATGGATGTAACCAGGTATGTTAACTTCTGAAATGCAGCAGATCCAACATGTTTGCTTTTTCTCTGAGCTGGTTTTCTTCTGAATGTGTGCGCTTTTCAGTTATATACCCTGTGCTTCAGCATACCTAAGGCGCTGCCTTCTGGAAGCACAGCCCAACCTGACCCTTAACTGCACAGCTGGCAAATGGCACTGGTGTTGGCCAGGATCAGCTTTGAAACGCTGCCAGCCCAAGGAGCCTGTCTGCTTTCTGTATTGTGCAGGAGTTGTCTAGGGGACTCTACTTGGTGACAGTAATACTGTATGAGACTACTCCCCACAGACCAACCGACGTCTGCTTTACTGGATATGAACAAGTAATGTTTCTTAACTTTACTTAATAACATTGTCCTGTAAATAGAACAGAGTTTTTTGGGAGGAAGAGTTACCTGATAAGGAATATCCACATGCAGTGCAGTTCTGTTCAGTGTAGAATGTTGTTCTTTGCAGAAGTCAATGAAGAGTTACAATCTCAGTCGTTGCATGTCCACAAATTACTTTGCCGCAAGCAACAGAGTTATAGTTACTTTGGTTCTTCCCAGAATTCTGGTTCTTCCCTAACTTTATAAACTCCTGAAAAGAAGAGATTTACTTAAGGTCTAGTCTAACTCACGCAATATGCGCCGTAGGCTTTCCACGACTGCATCTTGTTTAAGTTGGAATCTCCATAGGAAGTGTATCCTACTTGATTTTTTTTTTTAGTTTTGGGAGAGTGTTCTTTTACCTTCTCAGCTAAAAATTTGTGCTTTCAACAGTATAAACCAAAAATATCTTCAAATTCTGGGTGTTATAGGCATTTTAATGTATTTGTTCTGTCCCAAGAGTGGGGACATATATGACAGGAAAATGTTTTGGGTTTTGTAAATTGGTTAGACTTATTCCTTCTTTTGGAGGATGTGATTGTTCTGGTGTATTGTTGCAGTACTGTGTAACAGTAGTTGAACTGAATCAGTGCTAGCAGTCTCTGTTGGTGTAACTCCAGCACTGAGATGTCGATCACATGCAGGGAAAAAAAATCCATGATCTATGTTAGAAGAACTCAACTCAAGTTTAGATCAGGCTGCATCCATTTCATCCCAAACTTTCTCTTGAGTTAACTAAATAGTTCCTTGTGTCTTTTTTTTTTTTTTTCTTTTCTCCCAGTTCTTGCATTCTTGCTATGCTCTTTCACTGTTTTCTGTTTATATTGCAAAGATAATGAAAGGTGGTTGCTTTTTGGGTTTGGGGCCCAAGTGGACCTTACTGGTTCTGGAACTGTGTGCAGTTTTTTCCCTTTCCTTCCTCTTCTCCCCAGTCTTCCCACCTCACCCCCCAACCTAACTGGGGTGTTTAGCTCTAGCAGTGGTCTAAACCTAATTTCTGGTGAAGTAGGAAAAAGCTTCTGCCAGCTATGCAAGTGCAGAAGATGTGTATAAATTGCTAAACGTGGTCAACATACCAAATAAACAAATATGAAATTCAGCCTTGGCTTTGTTTTAGGATGGCGCTCAGGAGTTAAACTTGTAATGTTTTGGGTAAGGTCAGTAATGACCGAGAACAGTCCTGAAATAATGATGTAGAATTGTATTGTATTTGTGTGTGAAGGGCTAGGGACAGGGACATCTGTATTAAATAACTGTTTTTGTAATGGGAGTTTCTTTGACCTAGTTAAGTATCTTCTCGTTATGTTGAACAGGTCAGGAAAATATATGTTGTTTTTAAAGGAAAAAGCAAACCTGTTGCTTACAACTTAAGCATTTCAGTAGTTTCCTTGCTGCCAAGTAACAGCAGCAAGTTCCTGCTGCCATGGAATCAAGATAAAAAATTAAATAACAACAGTCTTGGTAACTGATAGGCATCTCTTGTCCTGTGACTAGATTAATTGCTAGAGACGTTATCGTATCTATCAGTGATTTCCTTTGAGGTATATCAAGCAATTTTTGGTAAAGTAAGACCCCTGCTGTCGTGTCTACTGGAGTCTGGACTGCTGGTCACTGTTTTCCAGTGGCTGTTTTGAACCACCAAAGCAGCAATTACATGATAAGGGACCATTGAAAACCTGTTTGGTCTGCACCTACTTTAGGAGAGCTGTTTAGTCAAGTGAAGCAGCTTCAAATAAGTTGAACACTTTCTGGGTAGGTTCAAAGCGTTTCTTGAGGAGTAACTTCTGGAAAGGACCCATAAGGAATTTCTTTTAAATGATCAGCAATGTGTTTGATACCCTGAGCTGTAACAGTTTTTCAGTATAGAAAGCAGGCAACTGTCAGGCGTGGTTTGGAAAGTTAATGGATGTTGCAGGAGAGGAAAAAGGGGGAAAAAGTTCCCTTCAGATGAGAATTTCTTACCGTAAAACTGCTAGCACTACCATAGATCCAGCCCCCTGTGTAACCAATATGAGAAGCATGGAACAAATGCAGTTTTTGCCCCAAGCTTACAATGTTTAAGAGTTTGGAAAAAGTCCCATAAAGAGTATTTCTATAGCTTTGATCTCCAAAGAAAAAAAAAAACCAAAACAATTTGAAATGTGGTTGGGATAGATGAAACAAACCATGAAGCAAACTAATGCAAAGATGTCTGACAGTGTGTTTTGCAGCTCATATATATACCACGGCAGAGAGGAAACAGTCGAGGAGGTTCCTGGAGTGTGTGGAAGATAACTTCCTGGCGCAGCTGGTGAGCGAGCCTACCAGGGGAGGTGCCTTGCTTGACCTGCTGTTCACAAACAGAGAAGGCCTGGTGGGAGATGTGGTGGTCGGACGCCGGGTTGGGCTTAGTGACCATGAAATGATAGAA
>NW_009190438.1:0-1209 GCF_000690835.1 Fulmarus glacialis
CCCAGCCCGGCTCTGGCAGCGCCCGTCTGGTCCCGCTGCAGCCACCGAGGCGGCTTGGCCCAACGTGCTGGGGGTAGCCCGCCGCGACGGGTCAAGAGCTGCCTGTGTGGCGTGGGCTCGTCTTACTAACTGGCAGGTCCCTTCCCTGGCCTCTCTTGAGGCTCAGTGTTTGTCTAGCTGGGATGTGGGGTGATACAAATTAGCCACAGTACATGACTATCAAAGGATTTGCTTTTATGAGACATGTTTGCTCTTGGGATTAGCTGTTAGCCATGTTAGAAGCTTTACTGAGGATTTATGTTGCACAAACTTTTTTTTTTTTTTTTTTTCCTTCAAACTGCCATATTTTTCCACTGCAGATTATCCGATGTGAACCTAGGACGCTTGGTACGTGGCGATGCCTATGACTGTCTAGTTCCTCCTGCAGCGTGTGCTGTGATGGAGCTGCTTGAAGATTTAGGTGAGACCTGCTATCATAATTATTACGTTAATTTCAGCCTAACTGATTTTCTCAGTTTTAGTCTTGACTGAGAGGCAAATGTCATCTCTCTTTGTTGTATTTTCTGGTTTGTGTTGTTTTCCCGCCTGACATGTATTTGTCTCCTGCTAGTGAGGAACCTCAGTGAGATCTGTATGTAATATTTGCAGAAATGGGTTTCAGTCCTATGGATTTTGGAGATTAGGCAGGGATTACCTGCCATCAGCAGATTAAATAATCTCACTGAAGCTACCTGAGACATCTGAGTCTTCAAAACCAAAACTACAAACATCATTTAGGGATTTCACTTGACAATTTTGATTAGTGTGAACAGCTGGAGAAATCCAGGTCTGCCTGTAAATAACTGCTGAGCAAATCTTTTGGTTTGGGTTGTATTGTGTGAATGCTAACATTGAAATGGCAGATTGAAACAAGTGCCTTTACGGCGTGTGAAGACGCTTTTAATGTAAGGCAGCGTTTCAGAAGTAGTCTCTCCTACAGTGATTCATATTTGTGGAGACAAGGATTTCTGTAGCAGGACTGTAAACAGGGGATCAAACGTACTTAGTAACAAATACGAATGAAAGGATTTGTGCAAATAAAATACCAGAAAAAAATGGAAGAGCAGTATTTGCTTACTAGAATTAGAGAGTCGGCAGGAAACAACGTGCTTTGTCTGACTGCGTGGGCCCCGAAAGAGTTGCCCGTAACGCCACAGCCGCCGCGGCTGC
>NW_009190439.1:0-3001 GCF_000690835.1 Fulmarus glacialis
GGGGGCAGGCGTGTTCCCGCCGCCCCTGCCAGGGCAAAACCTTCCTGCCTGCCTGGCCGCGGAGGGGGGCCCGGAGAGCAGGTTTCACAACGCGCAGGTTAGTTCGGATGCAGGCTGCACCGCTGGAAGGTCGTCGGGTTGCAGGGTGTTAAATATGGCAACAGAGCCCCACAGACCTGGTGCGAAAACCCGAAAGTGCGTGGGTATCTTCAGGCAAAAACGGGAAGGGTTAAATTGCCTAAATATATGGTTACTGTGAGGTCCCTAATAATAATCCAGGTCTATTAATATTTAGTTCACAGTACTTGTGACCGAGTCTTCATGGCTGCCGTCTGCATTATAGATGTTGCATGTATATAATTAATAAGTATTTTGTAAGCATCAGCTCTTTGTCTGCCAGTACTAATACCTTATTCTCTTCCATGTGTGTCTGAACTCGGCATGTTGTGGGAAGTATTTTGATGATAGACACTACTGGCAGTCCATTTTTTCAGGCAAGCCAAATATTTACTGTTATCTAATAGATCTGAAAGTTACCTCAAGCCTAGAGATAACATAGAGCTGTCAGCAGGGCCATCAGAAGCCTCCCTCCCTCACCGGTCCCACTGCAGGTAGAAGAGAAGGGTGCAGGGTTTCTCCTTTTCTGCCAATCTTGCCTCTTCCTCCATTCTTGTTACTGGAACATGATATTTGACTGTAAGGACTGCAGAGGAGATCTGGCTTCAAAATGCAAAGCCCCGAGGATTCACTCGTGCTGAAATTCAGCTCTGTTTGTCACAGATCCAATTGTTTGCCAAAATTATCAAAGTTTAAAAGGAAATGGTTTAGCGTGGTACTAAATGTGTAAGAAATTCTTCCCATATCCGAACACAGTAGTTCAAAGTCCAACACATTTTATGTCACCACAGTTGTCTGCACTCTCTTTAATCCTTACCCCTCTTGAGGAGGACCCCCATCATCTGATCATTGGGCAGGTGTTTGGTGAACACATTTAAACATTTTCTTTATCTGCTCTTTCTAGTGTCCAAGATGAGGCTGTGGACAAAAGCACCTTTAAGGAATGCAACCAGATTGCTTTTTACAGGTAAAGAGAAGAAACTGTTGGGTTTTTTTAAAACTAGTAATATTAAAAGATACAGGAAGCAGTTACACATTGATTTTTAATCACAGCAAGTCTGCTACTTTCAGGATTTATCTTTCAATGTGAGCGTTCCACTCCAGCAAGCAATAATCAGCATATTTTAAAATGTGGAATCTTACATACAAAACCTCTTCTGTTACAATTCGAAAGAGTCAGTTCTCTCATCTGACAAAGCCCCAGCAATATTTTAACAATATTTTAACAACTCAGACACAGGTTGTTTTCTTGATGTGGATATTTCTTGAATATCCGTAGTTCAAAACAACAGAATTCTCAATAGAAACCATTAGTCCGTGACAATAGCATAAATGATTACAGTCCTGTTGAACAAGTACCTTGGCCAGAATTCAGCATCAAATCTAAATTCTGGCTCCTTAGTCTCTTAAAGCTAATCTTAAGCTGAGTGATCCTTCTCATCCCATTTCTAACTGAGATACCTCTCCTCCAGCTTTTTTCCCTCCTATCCTCCAGTGTCTTCTATCCAGTGCTCCCTGGGTGAAAGGAATGATTGCCCAGTGTTATACCAATTAGCCACTGACGTACTGGGTTACAGTTTCAAATACTCGTTTCTGTTCTGCAGGAAATTATGTTCAGAAAACCCCAAATAACATTTTGCCAGTGGGAGCAGGACTCCTTCCTCTTTTCACACAAGCCCTTTCTTTCCTGTAGCCATTTTAACTTAACACATCTAATTTCCAGCAGGAGGTTGCCACACATTGGCAAGCATCAAATCCTGTCTTTGCTGTGCTTTTGAAAGAAATCCTTTATCTGATTGCTCATGTTTGTGCAATATCTGTTTGCAAGGAAACAAAGTCAGTTTACTAATGAAGAAGCTTCCCTTTAAGGTAGCCTCCAAGACACTTATCTTCAAACAGTTCATAAAACCTGGGCTCAGCAAGGAGCATTCTACAAACAGTTGAAAGAGCCTCTATATCAGGGTCTCTGTCCTAAAAACATCATCAGGGCCAAAAGCTGTAGTCAAAAATCTATAGTCAGCAGGCTTGTTGAAAAACAATTTCCTCAGTGCATATTCAGGAGGTTATAAATTACAAACTTATACTGCTTCATCACCACAGAACGTAGAAGCTGTTTGCCAGGGAGTTGCAGACCAAGCAGGGGTATGTGATAGAAAGTGAAAAATAGATTATTCAGCTGAAATTTCTGGGGTCGTGGAAAGAAGAAGAATGTAACTGGACAACTGAGAATTTAGTTGGACACTTGAATTCAGACTATTATTGTTTAAAAAAAACCCATAGGGTTTAAACCTTGCAGGTCAACCTATGGGTGACTAAACCCCTCTAACATCTCATTCATAAACATGTATGTGTGCTCGGAACTATATTCCTTTTTCTCCTTGACTTGAAGAGCTGATAATAATTGTATTTGAAAAAATTCAAGACAAAATTACTAAGTAAACATTTCTAACAATATTATGTCCCTCTGTGTAATATAAGCCACAACAATTAAGGAGACCAAAAATAATTTTCTGTCTTGACAGGCGTCAGAAACTTCTACATCCTGGAAAATCCTTGTATCGAGCATTGTTGGATTCAGTCACGTTAAGTGATGAGAATGTCAAATTCCAAATTATTCATGAGGAGAATAAGGTGAGACCCCACCTAGCGTAAGAGCGTGCTTACAGAAATAGCAGTGAATATTATCAACAAGCCTGATAATATTTGCGGATTTTGAGATTCTTCAGTGATAGATATTTAAGATATGATGCAAACTATCAGCCTAAAGATGTCCCTACCAGTCAGTATTTATTTGACAACTTGAGACTGTGCAAGGAGAACAGATATTTTAAGGAACTTAAAAAAAATCTTTAACAACTTGCCGTGGTTTAACCCCAGCCAGCAA
>NW_009190440.1:0-3661 GCF_000690835.1 Fulmarus glacialis
TAGGCACTTAAGAACTGCTAAGAGTCACCTCCAGCCCTTCAGGGAACCGAGGCAAGAACAAGAAACATCTGTCTCCTCTTTTCAGACTCCAGCCAACACTCAACATGCTCAAGGTGACTGGAAAGAGATTTAGAGCAGCGGTTAGTGACGTTTGCTGCTGCTTGTAAGCAGCACGCGCCTGCTACTGCCAACCGAATGCTATTTTAAACAAGCCTGCCCATGCCAGTGCTCCCAAATCCTCCTCGCTGCACCAGGTTTGGTCCCTCCATCCTGTGCCCCAGGAAGGACAGACCAAAGACCCAGGCGGTCCAGAAGAGCGGCTGCTCTGCAGAGGGCCAGGGTCCCTTGTCCCCCGAGAGCAGGCACCTAGAAGAGGAAGGTGCCGCTTTCTCTCTGCTCCAGCTACAGCCCCTTCTGACCGTCTCTGACGCAGTTTCAAGCTGAAATTGGGGCAGCTTGCAAAACCCCAGAAGGTAGATTACATCTCTGGTGTTCCTGATCTGAGCAGGAAGCAACAAGGTCCACATCAGCACTTTTAAGAGGATGTTGTACCATTCAACTTGCACTTAATCGCCCAAAACAACTGGCAAGAGAATACCAGAGCTGCACCAGAGGCAGGCAGCGGCAGGGAGAGGCTCTGGGCTGCAGCAGTGGTGGGATGTTAAACTGCATCTCGGCAGCAGCCTGCAGTCCCTTCCGCAGTGCAGTCAGTCTTGGCCTCCCACACCGCGAGCCATAAAGCAGAGAGGGTTCCCCCATCCCCGCCGCTAGAAAAGAGGGACCACCTCATCCAAGTGATAATATAATTTTGTTTATTTTCTTTTACACACTGCTGGTTAAAACTGCCAGACAGTAGATTTCAGAACATTCCCTCAACCAAACATTCTGGGGAAATTAAAAAATAAAACCGCTACCAGGTACCAAAAATAAAATAACCCACCCCCACACCCATCTTTTCCCCCAAACTAGTCCCTGCAAAGCCAATGCAATCAGAAATAGACATCTGTGCTTTTCACCCAGGGCCCAAGCTTGCTGCAAAACAAACTAAAAAAAAATGTCACTGCAAGTTGTTGTAACACAAAGCAATGGACAGTAAAATAAAAAGTTCTCCTTAAAAACCCCTTGTACTGGTGACAAGTACAGACGGAGATCTCTCCCCACACTGTTTAGCCTTTACAGACAACTTAGACCTGCAGCTTCAACTAGTTTGTGACATGAGCTTAATGCCAACAGCACGGCTTACTTCCACGCATCCCAGCCTACGCAGCTGGGCACTACGGAGCAGTGGGACCATTTGCCATTGCTGAAAGCTGCTACGCCGATGGGACCAAACATCACTGTCACCTGCCCAGCATTTCGCAGTCCTGGTTGCTGCCTCCTGGCACGAAGCACAAATCCTGCCTCTGCTCTCACGTTCTCCAGGGCTGCTTTACCAACCCGGCTGCTTCTTGAGCGGGAAAGCCCTGAACACATGAAGCTCCTGTAGAAACCACGAAAAATTCAAGTCCCTACTTGCCAGCAAGTTTCCAGATACTGCTTCACTTCAACGCCCTAGCTCAGGAACTGTTATAGTGTGACAGAACAGCCGTGGTAGCACAGGCAAGCACATCCCCACTACGTGTGACAGAACAACTCCAGGGCAGAGATCCTGTGTTTCCTAGATTCACTCTCCCCAGTTAAACTGGTTTAAGCTGTACTTTGCCCCTTGCCTTGAAATCTCCATCACACAAACTCTTTAGCAGAGACCTTTCCTGTTTGCAAATTATTCACATTTTCTAATCAGCCAGCACTGTTTCTAGGAGGGAGGGGAGGAGAGCACTTCTGTTTTGTTGATTATTTTTTCTCCCCCCTCCCCCCCCCTTTTTTTTTTTTTAAATAAAGCACTTTCTGGGAAAAAAGAAATCAAAACCTATCAATAACCTGCAGTAGTGTCCCACTGATCAGCCTGGGGACAGTGCCGCCACATCCCTCCCCCTCCCACATCTTCCCCCCAATCTCCAAAAATAGTATTTAATATACAGCAATAAACTCTGAGCAAGCCAGAGCCCTGGAAGACATGGACCTGCTTTCACCTCTCCTCTCCAGCCCAGCACCATTTCAATGCTGTAGCTACTATATTCCTGGGACAAATCCGTTCGGATCCAAGGTGAAACGCACGTGCCCCAGCCCCACTGGGCAGCGTGTGAAGCAGGGGCGCAGCACAGGAGGCCTATTCATGTAATCGCGTCTCTGAGCCTTCACATCTCCAGCCTGGTGTTGTGTTTGTGCCGTTGAGAATACTCGTCTGAGCCTATTTGGGACCAGGCAGTGAAGACAGACTGGTGGAACCAGGCTGACGTTAAAAAAGGCATCCTTGAATTGTATTAGACTTCGGCGTTTGTTGTGGAGATGCAGAAGCACCAGTAGGTAAATTAGCTCAGTGCTGGCCCAGCTCCCATTTCCCTTGGATTCTCAGCAAGGATATTTCCCTCCCCGCCACATAAGTGCAAGAAGCAGACGGATCTCTCCCACATTTGAGCACCAAACAGCCTGAAACACTTGGTACTCTGCAGCTGCTCAGAATCTGTCTCACATCAAGGGCTGAAGCTGCTCTCCCTCCTCCTGCTGTTTTCCATCAGACAGGCCTGTTCAGCCCAGACTTCCCATATCAAGACATTTCCCTGGCTGTTGCAATCCCATTTCAACCTAAAGGAAGGCCAAGGGACAAAGCTCGGGTGTCTGCTCCCTGCTCGGACCCAAACAGTGCAGGGCAAGCCCTCGGCGAGTGAGTTTGGGGGGCAGGACCCCCCAAGCCACACTTCTGCACCCAGAAGCTGTAAGCACCATACGACTACCAGGACCCAGCTGTGACTCACTCAGCTCTGAACTGCACAGACATGCAGGCACCAGACTGTCTGGAAGTTCTCCATCCTGCCTTCAGGAGATTTCTGGGGGAGACCAGACCTGAAGGAGCTCTTCCAGTTCTTCTATCCCCTGCCAGGCTTTTTCTCCATTGACCTCAAGGGCTGCTCACAGTTCTCTGCTTCAGCTGTGACCTCTAGAGCTGGCATCCAGGGACAGTGAGACAGTCCCCAGCTGATCACAAGGGCAGGGAATGCCTGTCCCTTGGGGAAAAAGAAAAACAACTCAGAAGCTCCTTAAAAAAAAGAAGCTTCTTCAAATAGACTTTTATTCAAAGCCTGAGACAAAGGCACCAAAAAGAGAGAGGAATTCATTTGGCTTTCTGCTCACTGCCACCTGGCATACTCAAAAGGGTCAAAGCTGTTGTTTTAGTCACACACACAGAAAGGGAAAATGGCCTGGCTTAAAGGTATGAAAGGAGGGGCTGATGAGGGGGTAATTAAAACAGGCTTTGGAACCACTACCTGGGCTGGATCCAGGCCCAAAACATGATCGACGGTGTTGTCTCCCCTTTATTAAGTGGAAGCTTTATTAAAATTGCCTTATCTGCCCCTTTCTACGCAACTGCTCCACGAATCAAGCCAGGCTCTGTTCTGACCCAGCTCCCCACGCTGCTGCACAGGGACACGCGCTTCATCTGCCTGCTGCTGGCTGGAGGCAACAAAGCACGAACAGGCTTGTCTCAGTTAAACAACATCTTGGGTATTCCCTCAAACACCCGTGCTGGAAAGCTACAACCAACCCAAAGTTTCTCTTTCCC
>NW_009190440.1:3692-12586 GCF_000690835.1 Fulmarus glacialis
GTACCTTATTATACCCATCTGGCTGGCTTGCAGGTGCCAGAGAGAGATGACAAGGGGAACCAGCCCGAGTATTGCATTCACAGCAAGGTGCTGACTGGTTATCCCCTACCATCCTCCTGTGTTCCCACATGCTTTGTTTGAAGGCTCCTTCCAAGGCAAACCTGTCAGGAAGGGACAGACCAACAAGGAAAACTGCTCATAGCATCATAACAGGGTCAGGAACCCCCCAATCTCCCAGACACCAGCTTTGTAGTGACAAAAATGGATTAAAAACAGAGCCAAAACAACTAAATTGAAGCCACGAAGGATGAACTTCTCCTCCTCCCTATTCTTATTCAAATAGGAAATTCATTTGAACAGAGCAACTGGAACACAACAGATCATACCTTGCACAGCCTTGCCTTAGGGCGGCTGATGGCACCAAACGGGTGCCCTGGCTGCCAGGAGAGGCAGGGGTAAACTACTCGAGAAGACTTGTCTCCGACTTCTGCACACCTAAATGCACACCCCTTTTCTCATGCTAGGCAAGGTGCAGAGATTACTGGGTGAGCCACAAGAAGCTGAGTGATTCCTCGCTTCAAGGATCCCCAAATAAAATGCAACCTAAAAGGCCTGGAGGAGAACAGCTCCTTACAGAGAAGCTTGCTTTCAAGCCCAGGTTCTTTGCTTAACAAATCAGCACAGTTCATGCTTCTCAAAACTGATAAAGATCTAAATGTCTCTGTGCTCCACTTAGAGCAATCCCAAAAACGCTGGAGAATCTCTGCAGGCACTGTCACCAAACAAAACAGAGCTCGTATTTTATAAGAACTAGGATTTTAACAGCAGCTAGAAGACGAAGCAGACAACTTCAAGCTTACTGCCTTTTCATCCTAAGGTTTGCTCTTAAGATCTGCTCTCTCTAAAGCCTGTCTTCTCCTTCTGGTGTGGCAGGGACCCTCTTCTCCCAAACTGGCTGTTACCACCTGTGCAATTGGAGAGAAGGTAATTAAGGTCCTACTGCTTGCGTTTTAGCTCACAGACACAGAATTAGGCTCAGGCCTATAGCAGTGATGTATGTGATCAGAAAGGCAAGGTTCGGTGCCACTGCTGTGCAGAGCAGCGCTTTGACACCTCCCCCAGCTCCCATTCTGGAGCCCGTGAGCTGGCAGCTCATATCACAGCTTGGGGGTTAGGAGGAAGAGGAGGCTTCAGCTGCTTGGGCCCAGCAGAGCAGAAAGGCTGCTCCTCCGGTTTCCTTTCCAGAAACTAGGGAATGCTGCTGACCCTTCTCAGCACTGCAGGGGATCAAACCCAAGAACAACCGCTAGGAAAACTCAGGCCCAGCGAGGAGCAGCACCACGGAGGACACTGCTCAGTGCAGCTGCTACGGGTAAAGAGAGCACACTTTAGGGAACAACAGAGGTAGCATAAGGTAAAGTGTTCTGTGAGCCCAGAGCTCACCAGGATCGAAGCTGACTCGCAAGGACCCAACCATGCCTGGGCCAGATCCTGCTCTGGCACACAGAACACCTCCCTCCCGCCGGCCAGAAGTGCTCAACGTGTCAGAGGCCACGACTGTGGGAAGGCAGCTCCTCGGGGCCCGCAGCTCTGGATCAGCAGGCGCAGTGAGGGCGTTCGCTCTGCTCAGCCTCTGTCAGGCAGGCACAGGCTCTGCATGTGGAAACAGAAGCCTCTTGCAGAAACATCCCCAGGGGAAGCGGGTGACCTTGTCTCCAGTGTTCTGCTCACTTCCAGATCTCTGGAGGGCAACAAACCACCTTGCTCTACAGTACTGAAATGTTGGACATCTGCCCCTTCACCACAGTGCCTTGACAGGCAAAAGGCCGAGCTAACTGAGACACTGACCAACTCCACTGCGCTTCTCACTGCTTGCAGGCAGGCCTGGTCCCTACGACAGGGAATGAGAGCTCACAGGGAGCATCTTGACGTTGCTCCGCTCTGTCCTACAGCACAGGTTGTTCACAGTCACGGGGCAGGGAGGGGAGCTAACCATTAAGAGGGCCAAGGAACAAGTCCAGAACCTCCTCTCTAGGTCATCTGATTCTCAGCTTTTTCCAAAGGAGAGGTCACTTGCTAGAAAGGGCAAAACTGGAACTGGGCTTAAAATTAAACCTTTGAAAAGAAAATGATATTCAAGGAAACAAAAGCCATAATCAATAGAGAAAACAAGTGCATCTGATCAGACGCCAACAACGTCAGCCTCTCGCAGGCTACAGCAGAATCTCTCTGCAATGGATCTAACATTACAATTGTCAAACCAGGAAAGTCTCTCCCAACTGGTGCAGCAAATCAGGCCAGACAAAT
Organism: Fulmarus glacialis; assembly: GCF_000690835.1. NCBI lineage: Eukaryota > Metazoa > Chordata > Aves > Procellariiformes > Procellariidae > Fulmarus > Fulmarus glacialis. The sequence goes on from NW_009190440.1 coordinate 6,000, forward strand.
CCCTCTGCTCGTGGCGCAGCTTGCACTCTTAAGAGGGGAACATCTCCACAGAGGCTGAGCGGCTAGCTGAGTCTTGGTATCTTTATGCAGGCGAGTACCATACATCGTGTTGCACACATTCAGGGAGATGCTGAGCCAGGCTCCATCCGCCATAGTTGTTAGTCACCCAACGGCACCACACCACTTCCACGCTCCCAGACAAAACGTGTACCCAGGCCTGGTTTTAGGAGCTGCTTCCCTGCTTAAGGAACCGTATTCCACCCAGCAAAGGCAGACATCTTGCAGCACATCGCTTTCTCTCAGCGTGGGACACGGCCCAGGACTGCTAGCATCAGCTTCCAACAGCCCCATACACAGACAGCCAGGACTCAGTTTACTCTTGGATGCCCCAGGGAGGATTGGAGGCTGCACATGGTGCGAAGGGGAAGGCGAGGGCCTCGCTGCTTGCTGGCAGGGGGAAGGTAAGCTCCCTCTTACCTGGACCTGCTATTCATTCCAAACGAATCATCTTTTTTTTTTTTTTTTTTTTTTCCCTTAAATTATGAACAATATGGAGAAATTGAAAGCAACCATGTTTGGTCCAACTCCTTCCCTCCCAGCCCCTTGGCTGATGCTCTGTGGGGCTTGCTCTCACAATCGGCAGAGGCAGAAGAGGGTAGGAATGAAGACACCAAAGGCCACCAATATAGGAAACATGAGGCTGCTGTTGTCCGAGGCATAGGGGTTTGGTGTGCGTGGGCCTGACTGAACCCGATTCTTATTTGCCTGTTTTTTAACACTGGAGCCATCATCATATTCATCTTCATCATCATCTTCCTCTTTTTTCTCCAGACCCGGGTGCGGCTGCAGCTTTGGAACATCTGTTGGACAAGACAAAAAGTTGCAAGGAGGCAGGATGTAACCTGGGAAATCACCCAAATCACTCCATCCCCCTCTGCCCAATCCAGCATGCACACCGGCAACAGGGCACCTGACACCACATCAACACCACGGCCAGAGCACCCCAGGAAATAGGAGCATCCTCCCTCAGAGGCTCACACCGCTATTTCTTTCCTCCATGACGCAAGAGCATCTAAAGACCCTGCCTGCAAACAAAACGACATCTGTGTGACAGGTAGATGGGGTGGATAGAAGTTACAGCACAAAAGCACGCTTACGGCATACAGAGTCAGACACTGCAGCTGCTCAGTGAGATCTAGTCAAGAACAAGCACTTGCTGCCTGCGGGACCAGCAGATACAGGTGCAAACAGGAAGGGGAACAACCCTTTCCACAAATGGTCCTACCTCACATCACTGCACCCCTCAACCCCAGACCTGTTAGAGCAGCATGGTCCAACCCCACTCAAATCCAGCCCTCTGAGCCTGAAGCCTGAATTGCAGGTCCCCGCACAGCAAGATGCCACCCAGCCACAGGGTTACGCACCAAATCTTCAGCAACACTTGGCAATCCCTGACCAATAGTAAAGTAAACATGCTTTGGTCAGAGAGGGGTCCTAAACCTCCCCATTCAGGAGCTAGAGGGGCTCCAACTCCAGCACAGACTTACAAAGAGGGTGATGAAAGAGCAAGGACTGTACTAGCACTCCCCACTGCTATCCAGAGAAAATGGTATGTGGGAAAAAACACTGCCGTGTCCTCAAGCTGAGAAGGCAAAACAAAGCTCCAGGTAAGAAACACTTAACTACTAGCTAAAAGATCTCTGCAAATTACTTGCTGCAGGGCTGCTGCTGACATCCAAGGCCAGAGGGAATTTATCTACAGCTTATAGCTGTAGCTATAAGCTAAGACTGACCAGACGTGTTCCCTTCCCCTCTACCCCATATGCAGGAAGTGCTGAACCAAAGCGATTTTTCTTATTCCAAAAATGACACAGCTTTGTGCACTTGGATCAGTAGGAGGACACTACACACCTATTTCATTCTGCAACTGCACTCTCTGGGAACTTGCTGAGAGAGAAACAGTTTTGGCAGAGGTGGGTCAGCAAGAGCTATGATCTCATGGTCTGAGAAGCAACAGGCTGCTCTCCAAGGGGGAAGAGCCTTCCAGCTCAGAAACTGTGCTTACCTTCCACTGTTCCTTGCAGGATATATAGGGCACAGATTTTTGGATTGTCATAGTAGCCCTAGAGAAAGCAAAGAAGGAAGTCAGTGCTGCAGCTTTGAGGCAAGAGGTACTCCCCCCCATCTACCATCACCTCTCCTCCCCAGCACACAGGTGCATCACATGGCTGAGGAAGAAGGGGAAAAGGAAGATCAGGGCTCTGCCCAGCAAAGCTTATTACCTTTACAAACTCAATGTGGAGCTTCCCCGTGAACGTGGAAACCTCTCCCTGGACACTCAGTTTCCCCTTTTTGATACTCATGGGAATTATCTCATCATGAGCTGTGCTGTGTCCAACCCTGTCAAAAATGTCCAAGTCCTTCACCACCACGTGGCCATTCAAGCGAACATCAAATACCTTCAGGGCAGAAGAAATGACAGAGTGTCAGAACAGATTCAGGCACGTGACAGTTGAAAGGGGAAGAGAATAGGAAAGGTCTCTGTTTGTTATGCACCCAGGACCAGAAAGCATTGTCCCACCACACATACTCCACTCCCTTGGGAAGGGTTGAGAGCCCAAAAGCAGCCAGGTAAAGACACTGAAGCATTAACATTGCTTTCAAATACCCTGAAATCTGCCTTCAACTTTTAAAATAACCCCCATGTCTGCTGTTCAGAACTGAGGACAGCAGTTTTATTCTGGTTTATTCATACTTTTCTTTCACAACTTTCTTTCACCTACTGGCTGAGGACCTGCTCCTACCACCCCAGGGTGGCTGCGGCACACCACACCCCAGGGAGTTAAGCCATTTCTAACTAACAGCCTGCAGCAGAGCAGAGAAGAGGAAACAAGCTGGTGAAGTACACAGGGTTTGAAGGAGGTAAAATGTTGAACTGCTAACCACATTTGTGAATTCAGAGTGAAAGTCCTCCTCAGGGCCGTAATGACTCAAACTTCACTCAGCACCTGGGGAATCCCAGCAGAACCACATCAAGGAAGAAGAACCAAAGATGCCTCAGCCCTTCGGTTTAATCTGAGGCTGCTTTTTGCATCCATTCTGTAAGCCAGCCCCACCAGTTCTGTTCCCTGAAATACTTCTCTGGCAGGAAGGCAGCACGGTGCTTAAGGAGCAAGGCTCTAAAGAAGCGGATGGAGTCGGGGGAAAGCCAGACTAAAACACACACCACTCCTCTCCCAATTTATCACAGAGCTTTGAGTTCTTCGTGCTTCTGCTTCCACGTCTGTACATGAGGGATTTCAAAAGTGGACAAGGATTATTCTTCTCTAAAGAGCAATAAAGAGGGTCGAATTTAACTCTGTGCTTTCAGGTTCAGTTTGAACCAGTATCGAGTCCTATTACATTAGTAAAAAATGTTTTGAGTAGGTTATTTAACTCAGATCACTTCCCTGATTCAATCTGTGCAATACTTCCTCCAGCACAAGCATGCTGTCAGGTCAGGAACAAGTGTTCAGGAAAATGGCAACACCACTTCTTCTCAAAGCCAGCACAACCCAAACAGATCATAAAACTCTACAGCTAGTTATGTTTAGTTGCACATGTTTGTTTGAATACTTTGTAATGCGATTTTCCAGGCCAACTGTATATATGGAATGTAGAAGGGAGCTCGAAGTTTCACAGCCCGTAAGAGCTCTAGGAACTAAGTTAACCATTAGTGCCTTACTTTACTCCTTTCTCCAGCATGCAAAGCAGCAGAGGCAACCTGGACATGCACAGTCTTAGCCAGGAACTCGCATCAAAGAGACAAGCAAGGAGCTGTTGCTTACCTTTTGTTGAGACTGTGCAAAATAGACCTCTGCAAACTTCAACACCAGCACATAGTCACCCTCCTCTCTGATGGGAACTTCGTAGCCAAAGGTTTCCTCATTGTAACGCTCAGTCTGGTACAGAATCTGATCTTCTGCGTTGGATCGCAAGATTGGCAGCTTCATACCGTAGTCAGAAGCTGGGTTTCAAGCACAAAACAGTGAGAGGAAGGGTTAATTTCTGAGGCACATGGAAGAGACACTTTATATACTCTTGAAGTGCTTAACTCCCGAAGTGGCATTATGCCCTCGTCAGACCCGTCTCCCCTCCTTGCTCTGACCAGGAGGCACTAATGGAGAAGAAGCAGAGGTAGCCAAAGCCCCAGAACCTGGGTCCTGTGGAAAACCAGGTCTGGACCTCCTGGAGCCTAAGACACAGTAAAATCACTCGCACCTTTTCAGAAAGAAGAGTCTGTTTCACAAACAAGGCACAGAGCCAAAGGACTTGGCCATTGACTCCTGCTTCAAAGAGGAAAAACACCTAGAATATTTTTACAACATTTTCAAATTACAAACTCTGAGTATGAAAACAAAACAGTCAGTACAGGACTGACTCGACTCATTCATTACACAGATTTGAAGTTAGCAGTCGACGGCATCAGGTTTTAGAGACTCGCCCTCCTCAAGTGAAAACCTGGGGAATGGCAGAAGGGTGAAAAGCATTAGACATCTTACAAAACCCTTTCTTCTCACCGCAGCCACGCAACACCTGCCAGCTTGAAGACAGGAAGAAGGAAGCAAGAAAGATACACAGGGTTTCAAGAGCACCAGCAGCTCCATCAGCTGCTCTTCTCACAGCCACCCAGCTGAAATGGGTGCTGTCTGCAGACATCTGAACAGCCCCCTGAGAAGGGCCCAAACAACATTCCCAAATGGGACAATAACTGAGAAAATAACACAAATCATAAAATCTGCCTCTTCTCAGTCATTATTTCACCATCTCTAGAGCAGCCCTCAAAAGACCTTAAACCGACTTGACATTTTATTGTGTCAGGGTTACTGTACACATGCAAACTGATGCACGCCTCAAGAGCTCCAAATCAAATAATTCCCCAGAGAAGCAGGGACAGGAGGGAAGACTCTGGACACCATTTGCCCACTGGCACTTCAGGCAGGAGAAGTTGATCCAGACGAAGTTCTCTGCTGACACTTGCCACTTCCACCCCCATTTCCATGGGAACAGACACTGCGCTGGCCAAGACAAAGCAAGAACTACTAACCCGGCACATGTTGCCAAAGATGGAGCCAGTGCAAACGAGGCAGAGGAAATTAACACCCGTTCTTAGTCTTCTGTTTCACACAGAGCTACTCAGGCAATCTTCTGCTTCTCTTTACCACTCGAACCCAGGCGCAAAGGCTGAAGACTCTAATCACCAGAAATACAGAGGGTGAAATGTTTAACCTGTCCTCCCACACAGATATTTCTGGCCAGCTACAGATTACAGTGATAGCGAACCAAGGACTCCACAGAAGTCAGCTCCTATTAGAGGAAAGCCTGCATAGGAAGAAAGTCCTTTAATATCCAAGAAGGAAACTGCAGAGTAAGACCTGTCACCTGCGTATCAGAGGTCTGTTGACATAGCTGTGGAAGTGGGCTTGATTTTACAGTGTGCTGGGTGCGCTGAGAAGTAGCTCACCAAGAGAGGAGCAGTACGCATCAAGCTGCGACTCAGCTATGTTTGGCAGCTGGCTATTCTGTAATTGCCATCAGCACGTTTTGTCCTTTAGGGCACAGCATCTGAACTGAGGCTTGAAAAAAAAGGTTTTAATTTGCCCAGAGGCAGTACAGCCCAGAAACACTATCCCTAGGTCACTTCCTCCCAGTCAGCCACGTATTTCTGTTGTAGCCATTACATGCCTATCAACACAGAGAGGAGCCCAGAGTAAACCGAACAATGGTGCAATAAAAAGCCATTGAGGGAAAAGCAGCTGAGAGCTCAAAGGGGTAAAGTCTCCTCTGCTGTGCCTGGCACCGCTGGCTGAAGCAGGATTACTGTAACAGCCTGCTGTTCAGGGGAGACAACACAGGCTTTCCTAAGAGGAAGAGCATGTCACAGTGTGCTTGAAAAAGACCCTTTTTTCCCCTCAACTCAAAAGTAAGTTGTTAAAGTCCACAAGGACATCCTCCTTCAAGTCACACATGTGAGAGGTCTGTGAAGGGAAGCTGACCTACAGCAATCAGGGCACCTTTTGTGACTGGGGCACCAGCTTCCATGGGGGTGAAAAACTCCTAACAAACCGTATTAGTATTTAAATGTGACCTCCCCTGTATCCATTGTGCCCAAAGGGCTTTCCATTCGGGATGGCACTCATGCAGGGTAAGCAATGGCAGTCCTAGCTGTATAGCACAGGACAATCCTCACCATCCTACACGGAAACAGTGAAGGTTAGACTTAAAAGACAACAGATAGCTCATCTTCTCTGCACTCCACCACTCACCTGTAACTGCCAGCAAGAGCAACTCAGCACAGCTAACTTTTCAATACATTTGTAAATCAACTAAGTTTCGGTGTACCAACAGGCAAAATTCATACAACCGGAGCAGTTCCAGGGGAAGTAGGAAAAGGTAACCCAAGCGCAAGTGCAATATTAGTTCTCCATCCTGTCCTTACCGGTAGATAGGGGATTTTACTGATTCAGAGCATTAGAGCAGCTGATCACATCCCATCCGCCTCTACTTCTGCTTCTGTCCCTGCCCTGCCCTCGAACACCCCGCCAGGA
>NW_009190441.1:0-2007 GCF_000690835.1 Fulmarus glacialis
CGGCCGCCAGACCCTAACTACCTACAATTGAGCTATCAAATGAAAATGTTTTACCCAGGCAGACAGTTTAAGTTCCTTTTCCTTCTATATTTGAGCTGCACCGCACCAGTGCTGCAGGATGCAGTTTTAGCTTTACTTTCTGTCTCCAGATAATTTGTCTTTTACTGTATATGTGGAACAGGGTCTTGTGTTTGTCAGTAGTAATTGTGTCTTGCTGCTTGCTTGCAGCACAGAATCTCAAATAATTGTATGTATTACCTGTGTAGGAGTGTACAGAGTGTGCTGCTATCTCAGGGTTGCAATTCCTACAGCAGGTATGACAGGCAGATAACTCCATGTCTCTTGAAACAAGGCTGGTGCTTTGAAAAGATGTTATGACTATGTTCATTTTACAAAAAGAACTTGTGTTATCGAAAGGAGAAATGGTAGATGGTAGAGACCATCTACCAGATGGTCTGGAGAGATGGTAGACATTAACAAATCTCTACCAAACCAGATGGTAGACATTAACAAATATCCAACACTCTGTTGCATCTAACTTACAGAAGAAAGCATGCACTTCATTTTGCCTTTATTATATACAATGAAACAGGTGTTTCATTTGTAACTAGAAACAATCCAGGCATTCTGAGGTTATAAGGATAAGCTATAAGGATGAAGCTCAACAACAAAATAAGTACGTACATTTTATGAATTATATTATAAAGGAAGAGAGAAATCACCTAGTAGTATATTCTGCATTTATTAATACTGAGAGAATCTATACGAAGCTTCATGCTTACTCGCTTGTCAACTTTTGTTTCTGAGCGTGAAGGGATGTTTGGTTTTAGATAACAGTCTTTGACTTTTTAGTAACAACCTAGTTTTGTGGAATTGCTCTATTACAAAGGATGTGTGAGCATGTCAAGTTTCTAAAAGGGGGGACCCTGTGGATAGTTGCTCATGCAATTAAGCATTTAGTACCTAATAGAAGAAAATCCATTCTTCGCTTCTCACAAAGTCAGCTTCTTTAAGAGCAGCGCTTAGCTGGAAAAGTGGACACCGCCATCAACTAACTAGGCTATCATTCTATGTACTACCATGAAAAGTATTTAAACAAAGGAGGCTAAATATGGAGAAAACTTTTTCCCACAGTCTGTAGCATATATATGGGTCTAACTAACACTGGCTATAGAGTATTTAATAAACTTGATTCACATAAAATACATAGAGAAGAGGTCAGAAAGAAAAAAACCCTTTCTCTCTTCTTTCTTTTTCTAGTTCTATTTTTCCATCTGAATAGTCCAACCCTTCATTTGCCAGAACTCTTGTTAATCTCTTTTTATTTATGCAAATGGTTTACACATTACTTATGTGTACATTTTAGAAATGGATGTTCAAAGTGGTATTAGTGACCTATTGATTTTTTTCATATTATTGAGTATATGGTTTATAACTTAAAGATATTGTGAAAAGGGAACTTTTTCAGGATTGTCAAATGTTTTTTGCTCATGTTTGGGGTATACCATGTCAACTCACACATTGCCAATCTAGGCACTGAGAAATGAATTTCCCAAAACAGAGGAGGAAAACGCGAAGCATGTTTGATAAGTTAAAAGGAAGAAGACTAATTTTTAACAATGAGTTTATCAGAAAGAAGAATTAGTACAGGAACTTCTCATATTTTTCTAGGGATCTGAGGATAACCTGGGTAATCTTTTTTGTGGGGAGGGGCTGCAACTGTCTTTATCCATTACGTGTCTAAGAATTAATTTCCTTCCTTAATCTCCTTAGATATCAATCCGTACCCTGTTCAAGGATTCATACGCTTATTTATGTTTTTACCTAAGGTGCACAATAATCCCAAACCTCCCATTTTAAAGGGCAGTTACAACATTAATAGGGTCCATCTTAGTCTCTAATATTATGGGATAACGGTAATGGAAAACTTGAAATGAAAATAAAGAAATTTTGCAGGTTAATTTGTTTTAGTTGTAGCTGTTTTAGCTACCCAAGAAATCTCTTTCC
>NW_009190441.1:2033-4617 GCF_000690835.1 Fulmarus glacialis
TAGACCAGAGTTCTACACAAGCAGTTTTAAAAGCTTTTGTGGTCTCTTGTTGAAGATTTATTAAAACATCTCTCTGAATACTTAAGTTAACATGAAGACCAATCTTATGGTTGAACTCCCATTCATCCTTACTCTTTTTGTGCCTAACTGTTGATAGAGGGTCCATAGCTAGAGCAAACAGCAGTGACCACAATGACTATTTCTGATTATTTCCTCTTTTGGACTTTGTCCTGGTTTAACCCCAGCCAGCAACTAAGTGCCACACAGCTGCTCGCTCGCTGTCCCCCCTCCGGTGGGAGGGGGGAGACAATCAGAAGAGTAAAAGTGAGAAGAATCGTGGGTTCAGATAAGAACAGTTTAATAATTGAAATAAAATAAAGTAAAATAGTAGTAATAATAATAATAAAACCAACAACAATAATAACAACAACCACAATAATAATAACAAAAGAATATACAAAGCAAGTGATGCACGATGCAATTGCTCGTCACCTACTGAGCGATGCCGATCCCATCCCTGAGCAGCGGTCACTGCCCCCCGGCCAACTCCCCCCAGTTTATATACTGAGCATGATGTCATATGGTATGGAATACCCCGTTGGCCAGTTTGGGTCAGCTGTCCTGGCTATGCTCCCTCCCAGCTTCTTGTGCACCTGGCAGAGCATGGGAAGCTGGAAAGTCCTTGACTGTTATAAGCACTACTTAGCAACAACTAAAACATCAGTGTGTTATCAACATTATTCTCATGCTAAATCCAAAACACAGCACTATACCAGCTACTGGGAAGAAAATTAACACTATCCCAGCCAAAACGAGCACAGACTTACATAGTACAGTTGTTTTAAGTTTCTAATAAAAGAGCAGATATGCAAATCCTCAGTTTAACTGAGACCAATTTTTCTTGCAGAGTGCCTAAATATACCTTTTCTATCTTGTCAAGTACACTTTCACAGATCAGCACCTCTCTCGTTTTTACGTGCTGTATCTGAGGTCCAATATATCCCTATTGTTACAAGTCTATTTGGCAAGTAGCCCAGTGTCTCTCTTTTTTTAGCCATAACAACTCTTTTGGCTTCTTTCTAAGAAAAGACAACTTCTCATTGTGTGATCTCATTAAGTAAGTCTATTTCCATAGGAGTTAGAGGTTGTTTTAGAGCCCTGTGAAGGCTGGTTATAAAAACTTTGGGCAAACTGCCTTAGATTTCTAATAGCAATATCCACTTCCTCCTTTGTAATAGAGCAACACAAGAATTTCTTTTCTTTTCCCAAAGGAAGGACACTTCAAGATTGTTTTTTAACCTTCTTTTTGGTTTATCTGTATCTTCCTTTATAAAATTATCAGAAAATGTCCATTCTTCCTTCTGAATAGTGATCAACTTCATTTAATTTCATATTTCTTTAACTAACTAATGGGGTTGCTGTAACATTTTTTTCTCAACACTATGAGTGTATCAAATAGTCTCTCCTTTTTAATACAGTAATGAAAGGTCAGGCCAGCTTCTAAGGACAGTCTGCACCCTGATTTACTACAGAAAATATTATTTCTAGAGTATGTATCATTGGACAAAAAATACTGGGGTCTATAATACTAACATATAAATTAACAGCTCATTAGCCTCAAGGTCTCATTTTTTAAACCATATTTTCAGCGGTTCAAAAAATCCTCCTTTTTGTACTTCCATATGTAAAACTGTGACAATAAAATGGTGTGCTCTGACAACGTATAAGAGAGAAATTCGACACTTATATTCACAATAGACCATTTATTTGACAACCATGCAGTGTGGACTTCTTACCTGCTAGCAATGACTTTGTCTGAACTTCATTCCCGTAAGAGTATTTATTTCTGAACTTTGGATTTATTTTATGTGGTCTTCGTTGCTCTCAATCTCATGATTAATTGCATTTCACTATAAAAGAAACAAAGTTATTAAACACCTGATGTACTTAAAATAATATTACAAAGAAAAGAAAAAAAAAATGATAAATTATATATATAGCATATCCTGTATATATAGGTAATGGTATATATCTGTGTGTATAAATATGTACATATATATAGCTATGTACGTATACAGGTTTTATTCTTCTTCTTCAGGCATATTCCTCATTATTACAGTGAGAGCACACTATATCCTGGTGCTGTTTCCTAAGAACGACAGCTTCTTCTTTCTTTTGTAGCCCTTTGTACTCTAAACACATCACACTAATCCTTTCTTTATACACTTACTTTTCTTTAGACCCTCCTCGTTCCACTATATCTTCCCCTTACAAAATATTCTCCCTGTAGTCTGATATATGTGAAAAAAGTACAGAGTTGAATGAAAATATTCTTTCAATCTGTACGTGTCATGGTTTAAACCCAGCCAGCAACTAAGCCCCATGCAGCCTCTCGCTCACTCCCCCCCTGCTGGGATGGGGGAGAGAATTGGAAGGGTAAAAGTGAGAAAACTCGTGGGTTGAGTTAAAGACATTTTAATAGGTAAAACAAAAGCTGCACACGCAAGCAAAGCAAAGCAAGGAATTCATTCACCACTTCCCATCGGCAGGGAAGGATTTCGCCCTCTCCCGGAAAGCACGACCC
>NW_009190441.1:4648-6255 GCF_000690835.1 Fulmarus glacialis
ACACGTAACAGTTACTTGGGAAGACAAACGCCATCACTCTGAACGTCCCCCTTCCTTTTTCTTCCCCCAGCTTTATATACTGAGCATGACGTCATATGGTATGGAATAGCCCATTGGCCAGCTGGGTTAGCGGTCTTGACTATGCTCCCTCCCAGCCCCCTGCACACCTGGCAGGGCACGGGAAGCTGAAAAGTCCTTGACGAATGTAAACACTACTTAACAACAAGTAAAACATCAGTGTGTTATCAACATTACTCATACAACATTACTCATGCTAAATCCAAACCAGCACTATACCAACTACTAGGAAGAAAATTAACTCTATCCCAGCCAAAACCAGGACAGTACCCCATAACACCCTAAGGTTAGTGATACAAGGACTGACAATCTGGGAATCCGGGTTTCTTTCCAGAGAAGAATATGGGCATTCAGTATGATGTCTCTGACATTCACTTTGTCTCTCTAAAAGTTAGTGTGAATTGGTCATCCAGAATCTCTCTATAATCGTGGAGAGAGATGGGATCCTCCAGAGCACAAGTTTGATTTTAAAACAGCGAATAAGAATGGCTCTCCATTGACTGCAGAAAGGGCCAGGAAAACTAGCTTAGACTACACACTTAAATTTCAGATGACTTAATTTAGGTGAGATTAATCTCTTCCCATGAGTGAGGGATTTCTTAATGACTCTTTTTAAATAGGGAAAAATAGTATCTTTCTATGGCAGATATTATTAGGCCAAATTAATATTGTTCAAGTTATTTTCATCTTACTATCTTGAAGGTATTCTCAAAATCCAATCCGTGCCTTCAACGCCACCAATGCAATACTATAGTGTGTTGGACAAATACATATTATAGAATAAGTTGTTAGTACACGACTAAAGTAAAAATTGCATATTATAAGGTTTATTCTCTTTCAAGAGAAGGCTAGATATCAGATACTCAATAATGAACTACAATGCTTAATAGTAACCTATACCTATGTCAACATTTTTATGAGTGGATTTGTTTTTCTTCTATTTCTTTAAAATCTCTGATATACTATATTAATCACAACATTTTTTTTTTTTTCTATTAGAAATCCATGTGGGGCTGGCAGATATGACACAGTACCTGCAGAGAACCCTTCCAAAATGGAGCTAAAATTGAGGTAGGACACTCTAGTGATCTCAGATAGTGCTTATGGTTAGGCAACTGAATCATGCTATTATGAACTACCACATGACTAAACTTATGGAAGAGCTGATGGAACTGCAAAGTATTTTCTGAACATATTAAATGTGTTTTGTATTTGCACAGTCAAGCTTGCTTTTTCACTCTCCTTCTTTGAATATTCAGTTAATATTTCCCTGGCAATTAAAAGTTAAACAGAAGCATTATTTGATTTATCTGATTAGCAACAATGAACCTCAATGGACGAAAATGATCAGAGAACAGATTATCAAATACAGCCAAAATTTACTATCACTTTTTGCACATAGCTAATAAAGATTCACAGTAAAGGAACATCCACCCTTAAAATCACTGACCAAACATTTATTTAAGGTCAGTTGTAGTGCATTTGTAAAGTTACATGATAGATGTGCCGTAAGAAGAACGGGCGGGGAA
>NW_009190442.1:0-10128 GCF_000690835.1 Fulmarus glacialis
CAGCTCCTCGAAAGGGAGCTGCAAAGATGTTTTGCCTTTTTTTCCTTGAGCATTCCTTTGCATGGACATGAGCCCAGGAGAAAATCTGCAGAAAATCACTAACTGGCTGTCCAGTGAATTTGTGCTTTTCATTTTAACAAATGTTTGAGAAGATTTGGCAAGTTGAAAAAGTAGAAAACTTAGATGAAGAGAGACAAATAAGGTGATTATAGCTCCCATTACCTCTCTCTGGTACAATGGTTATGTTCTGGGTCAGGGGCTACACGGCCACATGCTCTTTTTCTGTCCTCCTGCCCTCCATCCCTCATTTCTGGGACAGGATTGCATCTGGCCTTGTATGAAATGTTTATTTAGGAGTAATAGGAGATGTCAGTATCTTTCCAACCCCACTTTCATAAATTACAGTGGTGCTTTACTCGGTGTGCCAAATACTGTGTTTTGTTGGATTATCTTGGGTTTGTCTGTGAGCTGTCTATCTCTGGAGTCATTCAAAGATATGCTCTGTAGCTACAGGCTCATGCTGGCTTTCCAGGGAGTGGATTTGAGTTTGAAAGGAGGATCCAGCTTCCCAGAGCTGTGGGCCAAAGAAGGTGCAAGTCAGAGATCCTGAAACTAACTGAGACTAAAGGAAACACAGAAATTTGGGTCTGGTTTTGGGAAGCCAAGCACAGCAGCATAGCAAGTGTTTGGTTTATGGTTGCACTGGTGATGGAGCCCAGTGGATGTTTCTTTCCAACCATGTGTGCTACAAGAGAAATCAGTAATGCTTTAGTGAACTGCTTCATCGGAAAGCTGGAGAAGCCCTTCCCAGCATCACAGCTTGGTGTGGTGCTGTATTCACAGAATACAGGCAGTGCAGTGCAGCAGGGAGAGCATGAGGTGCTGCCAGTTAGACCTAAGAGTTTTCAAGCCAGCTGTGCTAAACTAAACCCCTGTGTTCAACACTCATCTCCCCTTCCACCTCAGCAAATGAGGCCTGAACCGGATTTCTGAATTTTTTTCTCTATTGCTGTCAGTCACGGCAGAGTCTGCACACCCCTGTGTAGCTTTCCTTCCAATTATGGCTCTTCAGCATTGCCAGATGTGTGGTGAGTGTTTTCTTTTTTTCTCCTTTCCTTTGCAACATCAGGTGCTGATCACTTCTGGAGGCAAAGTCCTAACTTCATGGGCTTGTGATAAGATATAATCTGACAAAGCCTTGGCCCCCATTATTTCTGCCTGATGATATTTCTCTGCTGGTAGAAATAAATCGTATGTCATTTTTTTAAAATCTACACATTTGTCCCAAGAAATCTGAAGCTAGATGCAGTTCCCTTGCAGCTCTCTCAAAGTGATCCTTTACGTTGCCCATGGAATTTCATTTTTGCTACTAAGCTAAACTTCAAGAAAACTAAACTTGCTTCCTTCCCCCTTTTCTTTTAATTCCCCAGGACAGATACAGTTGCAAAAAATTGTCTCATCCTGCTTTGTCGTTTTGCTATTACCTTGTGCAAGATGAACATCCCCATAGGCACATAGTATTTGCTGTAACAAGTCAGCGTATTTGTTTACCCAGTTCCCAGAAGAATATGAAACCTTTTGAAACGCACATTCTTGTCGGTACTTCAATATGAGAGTCAAGAATAGAGTTCATGTCACTATGATCTAACTATAGGAGGTATGTAAACAGGACAGTAACTCTTAAATAGTCCGTGAAGCCTCCCATGGAAAACCTCATCTCCTGTATCGTAGGAGCTACTTTAAACTAATCAGAGCAATAATATACACAAGGATGACATATCTGTGAATATTTAATGAACACGGTTTTGGGACATAGCTTTACCAGTATGCAATGTCATATGCTTTGTCGTTTATAAAGTATAATTAATAGACATAAGAAGCCCATAACCTGATCCGCTTTAGCGGCTCTTCCACCTCTACTCAGCCGTGCAGTAAAGCCTCGGTGCCTGGCAGCCGCGCAGGTAATGCCCAGGGCAGCCTCTGGGCTGCGGGTACGATGCCCAAGAGGCAGGGATGGGACAAGGCCCTCTCTCTGCTGCAGCACAGGACTGTCTCTGTGGAACATGTTGTGTCACCTCTGCACAGGGATAAGGATTTCCACGATCACTCTGCTCTAGGGATGCTTTTTGCCTGCTTTATCGTCAGTCTTGTACAAAGCTCCTTATACCATATTCCCTTTGCCTTCAGCATTGTATTCAATGGTTTTCACTAGATAGCAAAGTCTTTCATGCTGATTCCAATACCTACGGGAAATCAAACATGTAACCATTCCCTTGCATTGCACACAGGAAAAAAGTCAGACCTCTCTGTCTATTGCCACTATACTGCCAGTGCATCTGTATCGGAAGTATACTGTAACTTTGGCAGCTTGTCTTTTCCTAGAGCTCTACATTAATCTCTTCCTCTTCTAATTGATTTTATTCTTCCTAACCATCTTTGGATGCCCTCTTTGTTCATTGCCTCTTATAATACAAATACTATGAGACATTAAATGAGGTATCAGGTGACGGCAATAGGTAGTGCCTCTCCATAAAATACATTGTTAAACCATGGAGCCCATTGACTGATCTTTGGATGTTTTGGGTACCAAACTTTCTGATGGGTTCAAAGAACAATTGGACAAAGTTATGAAGAAAAATCCGCTGAGGACTCTGTGGTGCAAAGATATTTTTGTAAACCAGAACGCCACAAGGTCATCGAAGCTGGAAGAGCATGGTTGGGGCAGGATCACTACCTACCTTGCTCTTATATCCACTTGAAATACCCACATTTAGCCACTGCCAGGAGTCGGGATGCAGGCCCAGAGGAGTCATCCTCATGCTCTGATCCCTTACTTTATTCTTGAAACAGCTTCCCTCTGCTTGAATACCAGAAGACATCAGTCCTCCCTTTCTATTTTCTTCTTGAATTGTTCTTCTGCAAAACTTCAAGCTGGACTCTTTTTAGCTATCTTTTCCCTATTGAGCTAAAATTGTGCTAAAATAGAAATTCCACCCGCTGTTACCCAAGATGTGGATTTTTACTTTGGTAACAGTACATGACAAGTAAAATAAAAATAAAACATAAACATATACAGGCACACCCACAAATATAGCACCTTGGCTCTGCTCAAATTGCCATGTTTTGTTTTTGGTGTGGTGTTTTGTTGTGGGTGTGGTGGTTTTTTTTTTGTTGTCGTGTGGTTTTTTTTTTGGTTTTTTTTTTTTGGAAAAAGGTGTTCTGTGGGCAGGTTTTGAACGGGTTAGTGTTGTGTTTCTGCTTGCATAACAAGCTGGACTGCCCATCTTGGCTTGAGCATGTTTCCTTTCCAGCATGGACCTTGTCTAACTGCTTCATGTCTGTGATAGTCAGTGTTGTGGATATTATGTATTTCATTTGCAGCAGAAAATGTCTGCTTTGAAAAACCTAGAGAGAAAGTAAGATCCTATCAGCATGGGTGGTGCTGGTAGTGAATTTTCAAAGTCTTGTCTATCCTTTTTATCAGCCCTTTGGAAACAGAGGTCCTCATCACAAAAGCAAAGGGCAATACCTCATCCTACTAGACACTCTCCTTAATACCCCTGAATAAATCTTTTTTTAATGACAACAGAGGAATACTGTACTTATGTGTTTAAGGACCCCCTATTTTACTCTCTCTACATCCTCTTCAAGTGTTTTCTAGACAGTCTTGGATGACAGGGACAGGGAAGCAAATAGGAGAGGTCAAAATAACATAGCTCTGTCAGCTGAATGAGCCGGGGTTTTGTTCCAAACCCTCCTTTCTCCTCTGTGTTAGTAATCTGAATTATTACAGCTGAGTGCTGAGCAGAGATTTGGCTGATTCTTACAGTTTAAGAACAGGGAGTGAAGCACATTGATGTGTGAGTGATACACGTGTGTGGGTTCATGCATGTATTGCGTGTGCATACAGATACACTCATGTTTTGTTGATGCAAAATCCGTCCACTGGCTAAAAAAGACCTGACAAGTTGATGGCTCTAGTTTCTTTTTCTGAAATTGCTCTATTATGTCAAGATGTAAGATGTCATATGAAAGACAGACACGGAAAAGTACCCTCCATGCAGGCCTAGAGTAATAAATTAATGAGCTATAAACAGCAAAATAATCATGTTCTCTGCATCTGAGACTAGAAGCCTGGCTCTTTGCATCCAAAACCACTGGCCTGAAGCTCCTGAGCTAATGGCAAATCTCTCTGACACGTTGCAGCAGCAGGCCTCCTCTCCTTGCTTATCAGCCACATCACACTCGAGGGAAACATCACATTAGAAGCCAGGAACTCTCATAAAGTTTCAAAGGCAGTATAAACCCTGCTGCCTGGATGTATAAACTACAACGGGAGGATAGTCACCCTGTTAAAATATGGCTTGGGAGACCAGTAACTGTTGCAGATCTCTTAGGTCTCTTCTCTGCTTCAGCTGCCCATTGTGGCAAGGGGTGAGCTTTTCTACCCCGTGGGGCTCTTGTGAGCCAAAGTGCACTACAGGCTGCGAGGACCTCACTGCCCAAGGCACCGGAGGGACATATAGATATATAGATGCACTGACAGCGTACCACTAGATACTGTCAAGAAAGGTGAGACATCCCCGGGGAATGGCACACACCCCAGTGCATGTGCATGTACTTACCTCTAAAGTGACCTGGACTTGATCCTATTACAGTGGTCACATTAAACTAGCTGGACCGCTGACATGATGCATTAGGACACCTTTCTGTGCTTTAGCGGGTCATTTGATCGCTCTTCCCATGCAGTCTCCCACATCTTGCTGCTCCGTGCCTACCTCAGAGGCTATCAGCTGGAGTAATTAGTTCACGTTCGCTCGGGATTCTGAATAGGGAAGGGGCTCTAATTCTGGTTGCTTCTGATCCATTAAGCTGAGTCTTAAAATTAAGCTTTCTTTTTTTTTCCTCTCCCTAAAGTTGTCAGTGCAAATAGAAGTGCGTTTCATGTCAACTCTTTATATGGATGTGCAAAGGAGGCACTAAAAATTCAGTTTTTCTAAAAGGCCAGTGGCTGAGGCTTGGATGCTCTCTGGCAAACATGCACATTTTCAACCAAGGCATTTGTGAAAGCAATAGGGCGGCCAGATTCAAAGAGGCAGCACCGGTTTTATCCCAGGCAGGCAGTGCCACTGAACTTTATTTAATCTTAAACATGCCTGAAAATACAACTGTAACCTCACAGAAGAGAGCAAACGGCACTCTGCCCCAGATGCCTCAGTCAGGAGCTTGGGTTGAGAGGGCTTTTATGCACCGTGTGCTGGGAGCCTTAATCTGGCCTGATGGGAATTTACCTTCTGCATCTTCCTCAGATTAGAAGGATGCTACTTTGATTGACAGGATCAAAAGCAAAGCTTGAGCTGGCAGTCAAACAGCCATTTCCTTCCTCTCCCTACAGTTACCTCCATGTTCGTGGCAGTGGTGGTGATCACGGCACTTGCTCAAGTAAAATAAACGTTTCTCTTTATTTAACACCTTCCAGGTAGGCTCCTTCAAAGATGCTGATTTTATTCAGAAAGGACAACGCAGCTCCTTGGAAAGCTAAAATGTTTGGCACAATCTTGCGTGGTGGGAAGGGTTGTTTCTGAGGCCGTGAGTGCAAAACCTCAGATGTTTAAACCCTCTCGCTGCCATCTACAAAGAACTTGTTCTTTGATTTCCTTTTCCTCGCTTCGCTCGGGCATTGTTGTCAGGAGACTCTGCAAATGTCAAAACCATTATCAGTCACAGGCAAGCAGGCTCTTAATTGAACTTTTATTCTCCTGTCTAACTTGCTGCACTCCAAAGAAAAGGCTGCATTGCTGGCATGGAAATGGCCTTTTGGAAGTCACTGACTGTTAAAAGTAAATTATCTAAATTTGAGATATATATGTATATATATTTTTCCCCATTCAAACCTTTCTTTGATTTTTATATATACACATACAAATAAGCATGTAGATTTGTATATGTTCGTAGTATCTGTGTGCGTTTACTTACATATCTATAAATAAGAGATAGGTCCAATAGGTGTTTGAATACACCTTCTGCCCTGCAACTTCACTCAGGCATATAGCATCTCCCAGCTCATGAAGCATACTATTGCCTTGTGACAGGAGCCCACAGAAAATAAATAAAAAATAGGGGGGAAAAAAGTGTGAAATAACAGTCTTGTTTGCTGCCTTGTGCTGTCTCCATCCTTCTTTTTTTATCCTTTGTTCACATTGTTTCCCTTCTCCATTTATTTTGATCGAGACATGACAGGCAGACCTGATATTCAGCTGCCTTAGTCCATAAATGTCTCTTCGAATGAAGCTATGCTCCAAACAAAATTCTGGGCAATTGGAACAAATATCCTGAGTCCATTATTAGTTCTTCTGCTTTCTTAGGATGTTTTTTCCCCTTTATGTCTCCCAAAGTGGTTATCTCAGGTCTTGTCAGATCTGCTTTGGCTTCAGGAGTCTACTGGTTTCTACTGGATGGCAAATGCTGTTTTTGCCATTAATCACCCAAAGGACTCCAAGCCATTAGAGCTGCTTCTGATTTATTTCTGCCATTCAGTCTGACTGACTGTCCAGGTTCTGTGCTTTTGTATTGTGTCTTTCATTCCACAGGAATTCAAAATGCCTTATAAAGAAATAACCTAATCCTGACCATTTAGGAACTGAACCCAGAATCCAAGGTTTTTTTATGTCTCTGTGAACAGCCTCTCTAATGTACCCTGTGCTGAACTCATTTTTAATAGTACGCAACGTCTTCACAACTAAGCAGAAAAAGCTTGTGAAATACATCTCGTTTTGGTCCTATTCAAGCCTGAGGTCACGTCTGTAAAAAGGCTGTTTTTGGGGTACTCAGCTTCAAGCAGTCTCTGATTTGTATTTGTATGGAGCAGAGATCTTTGCAGTTCCCAGAAATAGGACAAAACGGAGTCGTCACCTGAACGTGCGTTTTGGATGGTGTGTGCAAGAAAGAGGCCGAGTCTTGCAAAGCTCCCTTGCAGAAGGGTGTGAGAGCCAGAACTGACCTTACTGTTTTCAATCCTCATCAGATGTGCCAGACATGAGCCACTGCTGTTATGGAGAGCAGGTCTGTTAATCTAATCACAAGCAACTGCTTGATCCCAGCTCGTTCTCCCATAGCTTCTCCGAGATCCGTGGAGCCACCGTCGGTTTAACCCTTCAGCCTCCTTTGCATAAGACCACACTATTTCCAGTTCAGATCCTACAGATTTACAATAGCGGGAAGCGTAGCAAAACATCTGCTGAAGATCTGCTGTTAATCAGGTTTAAGAGGAGAAGGGACACTTTTAAGACAAAGATGCCTTTTGGTACCCCATGAAAACTGCTTTTTTTTCCACGTGTGTGCAGGGAGGTGGTGTGTTAGGAGTTAGCAAATTCCCTGCCCTGTCACTGACAGATGCCAAAATCATTGTGAAGGTTGGAGAGTCCGTGTCAGGTAGCTCCAGTGGCAGCTGTTCTGGAGTCACCGAGCAGAGAGCGGGCCAGGCAGTAAAGTGCAAAGAGAGGGACTGCAGCACAGACACCATCTTTGTGGGAAAGGTCCCACAGAGTTGGCTTTCCTCAGTAGTGTCTCTCTCAAGAGAAAACCCCAAACTCTGTAGGACCATGCCAGAAAACCCTCCCAGATGTGATTCCTAATGTTCCTTAGGTTTCATCACGATGTCCCGCAGTTTTTAAAGGAACTATTTTACACGTAACCTATTCTGGACCAAGTCATAGAATCATAGAATGGTTTGGGTTGGAAGGGACCTTTAAAGGCCATCTAGTCCAACCCCCCTGCCATGGGCAGGGACATCTTCAACTAGATCAGGTTGCTCAGAGCCCCGTCCAACCTGACCTTGAATGTTTCCAGGGATGGGGCATCTACCACCTCTCTGGGCAACCTGTGCCAGTGTTTCACCACCCTCATAAAAAAAATTTCTTCCTTATAGTCTGAATCTCTTTTAGTTTAAAACCATTCCCCCTTGTCCTGTCGCAATAGGCCCTGCTAAAAAGTCTGTCCCCATCTTTCTTATAAGCCCCTTTAAGTACTGAAAGGCCACATCAGACTCTTCTTCAGCTTTCCCCCTCTACTCTGCTGAAAGAGCCCATGTTTTCCTGCAGAGAATCACTAGCGAGCAGCCAAGGAAAGGAAAATGGCAGACAGACGGTTCCTGGGCTGTAACAGCTTTGCTGGTAGCAACAAGCAGTTGCTCTTATTGCTCCCCACATGTTACACGAGGCAAGAGTTAAGAAAGGTCATGCACGTGGATTTTTTTTCATCTGTGCTACCCACAAACAACAATTAAATCTTGACGTGTACTTTAATTAGGCTCCTTGCCTTTTTTTGGGTTGCAGTTCACGAAGAGTTTTTTGGTTTCCCATGGGTAACCATAGATACCACACATGGGGAAGAGGCAGGGAGGAATATTCAATATGCCTCAGTTCTGTGTAAGAGCTTTGTAGCTCCTGTAACTTACACAGACTTTCTGGGGTTTTTTTGGATATCTTCACTAAAAAATCTTTCTATCACTTGATGGCAGTAGAGCTATAATGTAAATTTATAGATACTGATGCTGCGTGGATGCATCGAAGGAAAAAAAATAATGCTCCTATTTATGTTTGTCCATATATTTTTCTATGGGCTCTGTTTTGTATTATAAGTTTTAAAAAGACATAAGGCATAAGAAAGCCTTGTGTTTCCAGAAGGGATTGATGCAGAGGATGTTTCATTCATTTGCAGCCGTCATAAATAACAGTTGGTACAACCAAACATCCCCTAAATTTCTTCAGCTGTAGCTCCAAACTCTGCAAAAGTAAAATCAACTTTCTTATTGCATTTTTAACTTCTGTGCACATAATATGCTTTCTGTTGTTAGTGCTGTGGTAAAGGCAGAAGCTCCTACAGTTATGAGCCTGTGAGCTTTCATGCTACTGCCAATGCTACTGCTTGCTCTTTTACAGTCAGAATACACATATTAAATGCAACAATACCGATATCATGTTACTCTCAGCTCTGATTTCCTGAAACTCAGATAAGTCCCTGACAGATAGTAAGACTTTGCTATATAACCAACAAATGTTGAAGCCTCTTTGTAGTAGTGCTCCCACAATCCAAATGAAAATAATCTTGGATAAAATCAAGACCATCCCCTAAATACCCTTTCTACCTCCCCCTGGAAGGTATAGCAGGTATACCTTTGCTCATGGTATAACAAAAATCTGGCTCCATCCCCTGGAGGCAAACCTGCAATCCAGCTCGTGTTTAATACTGCACTAGAGATGCAGCAGTGTGAACAAATTGCCAAATAACCACGCATTAAAATATGAGCTAGTTGCCTTGCTTGTCTTTTTACCCAAGTGACTGGCATGTGTTAGTGACTCCGTTACCTGTGGCACTGAAGCCAGGGTCCACCTTGCCAGCACCAAGCCTTTATTTTGCTGCCTAGATGCTCTGCAAGTTCCAAAATATTTCCTCGCCTGGAGTTATGAGTGTACAATTTCATGAGCTGTCCAAATCTCCTTGCACAAAAATGGCACTGCCTTCTAGGGGAAAAACACCTCCCTATCCCAGTGCTGATCACTCTTGGACTTTTACATTTTTAACATACTTTGACGTTTCAGTCAGAGCAAGCTGGTTTTTTCCTCTCTTTTCTTAACTGCCAGTCCTAAAATGTTTTGCAAAAGTATCTGGCAGTTCCACAGCTGCAATATTTCACTGCAGAGGGCACTCCATTTCAGATATCCCCGGCCAGAAGCAGAGCAGCCCTGCAGAGAGCAGGCAGCACTTCACGGTAACCTCTATCCGTAAGCCCAGGAGCCGTGCTGACCGACATCCCCTCCTGCCTTCGAGCATTTTCCCCAGGCACAATGATTTCACCATTTCTTCCCGCTGTTAGGTGGCAAAGCTTTTGCTCTGCTCGCCCTCGCAGATGTTATTTTTGCAGGGGCGTACCCGAGCACCTCGCTACGGGACCGCTCGCCTGCAGAAGCAGGGATGCGGTCCCAAGTCTGCTCCCGCAGTCAGGGCATCGCCAGCCCCTGAGAGCCCTCCCTCCCCTTGAAGCTCTTCCAGATAGCATTGCTTATGCTTTCTCTCTCTCTCACAGGTCTCTCTCTGGTTATTAATATTTAATTCTTACGCTCGCTGGGA